>NW_024016284.1:0-1950 GCF_000499745.2 Eimeria mitis | reverse complement strand
TATATTGTATATATATATATATATATATATATATATATATATATATATATATATATATATATATATATAAGTACAAATATAATACAGTAATTATTATAATCAACAATGTTAATTATACTCCTCTCTGTTGTTTTTATTTTTTTAATTTTTTGGTTCTTTTTGAATTTATTTTATTTTATTTTATTTTATTTTGTTTTGTTTTATTTTATTTTATTTTGTTTTATTTTATTTTATTTTATTTTGTTTTATTTTATTTTATTTTATTTATTTATTTTTTTGTGTGTATTCAGGGAATTCGATTTCGTATCAGAAAACGACGCATTGCTATCGGTAGGGTTTAGGGTTTAGGGTTTAGGGGTTTAGGGTTTAGGGTTTAGGGTTTAGTGTAGGGTATGTGTATTTTTTTTTTTTTAATTTATATATGATTCGGATATTTTGTTGTTTTATTTCTATAATCTTTTTCTTTACATTTTTTCTAGGGTTTAGGGTTTAGGGTTTAGGGTTTAGGGTTTAGGGTTTAGGGTTTTGGGGTGTATACGCAGCGTGCTGTTGCTGAGGATAGGTATCAAGGGATTCGCCGCATTCATGCGCAAGTATCTCAGGTTAGTATTTTTATAAATAAAATAAAATAAAATAAAATAAAATAAATAAATTAAATAAATAAATAAATTAAAATAAATAAATTTAATTAAATAAAACAAACATAAACCCATCGTCAGCCATCCAGGTGAGGTGCGCATACACCCCAAATTTCCTGCATATAATAATTATATAAATAAATGTAAATGTAAATATAAATATAATGTTTTTTATTTTTCTTTATATTTATATCTTATATTTATATTTACATTTATATTTATATCTACATTTATATTTATGTATATATTTATATTTAAATATAAATATAAATATAAATATAAGTATAAATATAAATATAAATATAAATATAAATAATAAATATAAATATAAATATAAGTATAAATATAAATTTATATTTATCCATACATATATATACATATAATTATGGGGAAAAATAAGAACAAATACAAAGAAAATAAAGAGAAAAACAAAAATAAAAACAAAAACAAAAAAATAAAAACAAAAGCAAAAAAAATAAAAAGAAAAACAAGAAAAAGAATAACAAAAACAAAAAAAAGAAAAAAAATAAAAAAAATAAAAAAAAAAAATAAATTATTTTTTTTTTATTGCAGGCGAATAATATTTTCAAGGATTTGGCGAATTTAATTTTTGCTCAAAGCGAGACTTTAAATACAATAGAAACGCAGATGCAGGAGGCGCATGCACACTCTCAGTAAGAAAAAAAAAAAGAAATAAATACAAAATAAATAAAATAAAATAAAATAAAATAAATAAATTAATTAAATTTATAAAAAATAAATATAATTTGCACTTAGTTTTATTTTTTTTCGGTTTTTAGTTCAATAGAAACGCAGATGCATGCACACTCTCAGTAAGATAAAAAAGAAGAAATAAATACAAAATAAATTAAATAAAATAAATAAATTAATTAAATTAAATTAAATATATTAAAATAAATAAAAAAATAAAATAAAATAAATAAATTAAAATATATTGAGATTGCATTTAGTTTTACTTTTTTTTTGTTTTTAGTTCAATAGAAAAAAGAATAAAAAAATATAAAATAAAATAAATAAATAAATAAATTAAATAAATAAATTAAATTAATTAAAATAAATTATATTTGCACTTGTTTCCTAAACCCTAAAACCCTAAACCCTAAACCCTAAACCCTAAACCCTATAAACAATAAAAAAAAATAAAATAAAACAAAAAAATATAAAAAAAAAATAAAAATTATTTTTTTTGTTTTTCTTTATTCAGAGCGGCTACAGCAGAACTCCGTCAAGCCAGCAAAAGACAACAAAAGTCTAGACAAAGGTTAGATATATATATATATATATATATATA
>NW_024016283.1:0-1950 GCF_000499745.2 Eimeria mitis | reverse complement strand
AGGCCTGGCAGAATTTCAGGGGTGAGGTTGCAGCCACTGTCACAGAGGCCGCTGTCTTACTTGATATAGAACGCCCCTGCAGCGCGTGTGCTGCGCAGCTCCTGATGCTGCTGAAGGACCCCGAGGTAACTTCACCTGGCTTGGCTTAGTTTCTATCGCATGCAGGCTGGCTGTACCCGTATGTATGCGGGGGGTTAGTGCTCGTCTTCTGTCTTTTGTTTGTTTGAGTCAACGCTGCTGCTGCGCGTGCTGCTGCCTCACATTCACAGCCTTGCAAGTGTATGTATGTATGTATGTATATGTATATGTATATGTATATGTATATGTATTTGTATATGTATATGTATATGTATATGTATGTATATGTATGTATATGTATGTATGTATATGTATGTATGTATGTCTCCTTTGCTGCAGACTGCTGCACGCCCTGAAGCGCTGCTGGAGGTAGAGGCGCGGCTTTACTTTGTCTCTGCGATTGCTAACCGCATTCAACTGAATGTGCCCCCAGGGGGAACACAAGGAGACAGCAACAGCAGCAACAACAGCAGCAGCAGCGTCAATACAGCAGCCCCAAGCACAGACCCGCGAAGCGATAACTTCCTGCTGCAGCTGCTGCCGCTGCTGCCGCAGCTGGCATTCTCAGCGCCGCCCGCAGCTTCCTCGGGGTCCCCCGTAGAAATCACAGAACAGGGAGCCCTGCAACTCTTCTTGCATGCAGCAGCAGCTCGAGCTATCTCTTGGCTTGCTGGCCGTGTACTGCCGCAGCATCAGGAGTTGTTTGCCCCTCTCTTCTCTCTCCTCGTCACTCGTGCGCTGCAGTTCGTTGCTTCGCTCCCGGTGCGTCTATCTCCCCTCTCTTCAGAGACTGTCTCCTTCATACCAACCAGCAGCTCCGGTCCTTTCTGCCGTGGGCACGGGGGAGCGTCGCAGGCGGCCGAGCCCCCCCCCTGCTGCAGTGGCTTGGGGGTGCATAGCAGCAGGCTCAGACTGCAGTGCAAGTGTAGGGGAATCCGGAGAGGGGGGGCGTTTCTCTCTCTTTCTCTCTCTCTCTTGGTGTTACTCTCTTTCTTATTGCTGTGCTGTCTGTGTTGCTGTGTGTTTGGGTAGGAGGCGGCAAAGGACTCGAATGCTGCTCTTATACGTCTGTCTACTGAGGCGTTGCTGGTGGAGGGCCTTTCTTCGCTTGTTGCTGCAGCAGCAAGCTTCATCCCATCGCCAGGAAGGGAAGAGGATGTGCATGCGCTTCTGCATGCCCTCATAGACGCATTCTCTAGGTACGTGCAACCCCGCTGCTCCTCTGCCTCTCAGCTAGCCAAGCTAGCCAAGCTAGCCACACACACACACAGTCACTACCACTTGTGCACTTTTTCCTGTATCACAAGTGCTCCGCCTCTAGCTAGCTAGCTAACTAACTAGGTAAAGATAGGCTGTGTCTGAGCTCTAGCTACCTAGCTAGCTGGCTAGCTAGCCAGCTAGCTAGATAAATAGCTCGCAAGCTGGGCCCGCCTCGCCTCGACCGATAGAGTTTGTTGAGAGCTTGAGTGCAGATATATATTTCTCTTGGCTTATATATTTCTCTTGGTTTAGTATACACTGGGGCTGCGGGTCTCTTCAGGCCGGGACTGAGTCTAGACAACAGCTCCTCCCTGGTGCACACAGCGGGGTACGTCATCTCCTGCTTGGACGCTCCCCGTATTCGCGTGCTCTTTGCGCAGCTTCTACAAGTAAGTGGAGCTTTATAACATTAATTTTTTTTCTGTATTTCTCTTTCTTTTCTTTCGTTGCACTGTCTCCTTTCTGCCATTCTCCCTCTGCTTCTTTTGTCTCCACCTTTTTCTCTGTCTCTCGGCTCGGCCTCTGTCTCTCGAAGCAGATGCTCCGTGGCCACGCTCATCTCTGGCTGCTAGGCGGGGCTTGGGGGACAGCCGCGTGCCCTGTATGCATGCG
>NW_024016282.1:0-1951 GCF_000499745.2 Eimeria mitis | reverse complement strand
TCTTACCCTTTTGTTGTTATGCAGTTTGATAGCGAGAATGTTACTTCTGTTGAAGTTAATCTAGAGGAAACTGAACTCAAAGAAAAGGGATTAGAGAAACAACTCGAAGGTATTTCTACTGAAACGAAATAGGCTGAAGTTTCTTACTGTTTATATCACAATTCGGTGTGGTGGTGATGGCTGTGGTTTTCTTGTTTTTATTCTTGTTTTCGTTGCTCTCATTCGCGTTCTCGTTCTTGTTGTTCTCCTTATTGCTTGTGTTTATGTCTTCGTCTATGTTCTTGTTATTTTTGTTTTTTTTCTTTTTCTTGTTGTTTCTGTTATCGTTTCCTACTTCGCCTTCTCTTTAAAACATTCACGTTTCAGGGTATGCGGAACTCAGTAGAGTAATGAGATATGCATTACGGTTCTTTCTACTGCTGCTTCATATTTCTTTCTGTTGTTGGTGCCCTGAGTGTTTCTATTCTTAGTTCGTTGCTGGCTGTTTGATTTGTATTTGGGTTTATTTACGTATACTTATTTTCATATACTTTTTCTGTGTTTCATTTCAGGGAAGACGTTTGACGTGATAACTCGCATTCTTAAATCGTTGATCGGGAAAAGTGTAATTGTTCCTGGAGATTTCAAGAGCGTCAAAAACCAATATGGGATTACTTGCAGCTACAGAGCACAGAGCGGCCATCTTTATCCTCTCAATCGTTCTTTCTTATTCATAGTGAAACCCGTTATTTTTGTCAGGTGCGTTTCTTGTGCTTCATTTGTTTGTGTATATTCGCGTAAACATGCATTTGCTGCATTCTTATGTATATACACTTGTATATTTTCGCATTTATTCTGTACGTATATTTGTGGGCATCCGCATTTCACTACACATGTATGGCATATATTTCCACATCATACCCGGCGAATATTTATGTATATGCATAACCATATATTTTTTTTACCGATGCTTAGCTCATCACAGTTTTATCCTCGAAGTCTGCTTTTTCTTGGTCTATGTGCTTTTTCTCGACGAATCAAGTAGCGTCTTAATTTGGTTTGGTTTGTGGTTTCGTTGTTTTCTCAGATTCGAAGATGTGGTGAGCGTGGAGTTTAGCCGAACGGGTGCGAGCACCACCAACCGTTTCTTCGCTTTCACTGTTTCCTGCCGAGGGGGTGTTGAACACGAGTTTACTTCAATTGACCGCAACGAGTACACTGTAAGGGAGCAGCACGGGTTCCTTCGTTTGCTGCCAGTTCAAATCCAGCAACTTAAAGTCCGAATCCCTGAGTCACGTGCCACCTACTGCAACAAAGCTCACTGCGGCGACTGGAGATATACACACAGTGAAGCATCTGTTGTCATGCAGCTGGCAACGGTGGCTCTGCTGTTGCTGTTATGCACGGTATTTCGTTCGCGCCGTGTGTTGTGTTTGCACAGCCCCTGGTGGAGTTCTTGACGCAGAGGGGAATTCGCATTAAGAACGCCGAAAATTCAAACACGCAGAGAACAGGCGGACTGCAAGAAGAAGAAATACAAACCGACGAAGATGACGATGACTACGGCGGAGAGGAATCCGAAACAGGTACCTAAACCGTATGAGACCTCAGACCCTAACCCTAAACCCTAAACCCTAAACCCTAACCTCTACCAGAGCAGCAGCAGGAGGAAGGGAAGCATCCACAGCAGCAGCAGAAATATCGGGTTAAACAGTTGCATCATCGTAACAGGTGTTCGATAACGCCGCCCCTTATACTTTCCTTAGCAGAATCGAATGGCTCACTGGATGCATCACAAAGATAACAAACCTTCCGGTGTGATATATATACGGCAAACAGAAAGAAGTGAAGCTGATATTGGAAGATATAGTCAATGATTAGAACTATTGATGGTTCCTGAGGTTCGTGTCATGCAGATGAAGACTTTGAAGACGAAGAGGACGATGAGGAAAGCGAGGAGAGCGCTGGGGAA
>NW_024016281.1:0-1951 GCF_000499745.2 Eimeria mitis | reverse complement strand
GAGTGTGCATTGAATGCGTGCGTTGTGTTGTTGAAAGGTCACCTAGCATAGCGTCGCCCTGATGCATGGCGGGGTGACGCCAAGACAGAAGGAAGGTCTGGCATGCTGCTCCTGCACGTTGATATGCGCTTGCGGCCCGTGTTTACCGCGCAGGAGGTGCGTGCTCCGTCCCGGAAGAGATATGAACGGGCACACCGCACATCCGTCCGCCGGCGACGCTGGTTGGCGCAGCGCTTCTAACGGCGGTGATAGGCGCACTATGGTGTAGGGGGGGCGCCAAAAGTAGGCTATCGTCTGCAATATGTGCCGAAGTGCCCGCGTATGAAAGTAATTGCGTCTGCGCTCAACCGTCAAGAGGAAGGACGAGTGGCGCTAGCGCCATCTGCGACAGCAGAATCCGGAACTTTGTTGTCCTGTGGACGGTTGTTTACGGGAAGCGGCGGGAGGCGCAGGGGCAGTCCTGTGGCCGATGCAGAGCGTGGATTGCATGCGTGCGTGATCGTGTTGCAAACACGGCGTGCCCAGCGTCGCCCTGGTGCAAGGGTGGCGCGCATGGCTAGAAAGAATGTCTGCCGTTCTGCATCTCTAAGTTGGTAGGCACTTGCTCCCCATCGTCACCGTGCAGAAGCCGCATTCTGCAAACCGCAAGGAATTTGGCCGAGTACACCACATATCTGTTCAGTTGCCTATGCTGGCGTGTACCCTGCATGCGCTGCTCGCAGCCCTGCTAGAGACCTTTACCGATCACTTGCTTTGTCACAGCGCTTCCACCAGCGGTCATAGGCGCACTGTGGTGTTAGAATGTTTGATATCCTCTNGTGCCGAAGTGTCCGCGTATGGAAGTAATTGCGTCTGCTCCCAGCCATCAAGAGGGAGAGGGAGTGCCGCTAGTGCCATCTGCGATGGCAGAATCCGGAACTTTGTTGTCCTGTGGACGGTTGTATACGGGTAGCGGCGGGAGGCGCAGGGGCAGCCCTGTGGCCGATGCAGAGCGTGGATTGCACGCGTGCGTGATCGTGTTGCAAACACGGCGTGCCCAGCGTCGCCCTGGTGCAGGAGTGGCGCACGTGGCTAGAAAAAATGTCTGTTGTTCTGCATCTCTAAGTTGGTAGGCACTTGCTCCCCATCGTCACCGTGCAGAAGCCGCATTCTGCAAGCCGCAAGGAATTTGGCCGAGTACACCACATATCTGTTCAGTTGCCTATGCTGGCTTGTACCCTGCATATGTTGCTCGCAGCCCTGCTAGAGACCTTTACCGATCGCTTGCTTTGTCACAGCGCTTCCACCAGCGGTCATAGGCGCACTGTGGTGTTAGAATGTTTGATATCCTCTNGTGCCGAAGTGTCCGCGTATGGAAGTAATTGCGTCTGCTCCCAGCCATCAAGAGGGAGAGGGAGTGCCGCCAGTGCCATATCCGAGAGCAGAACGGTGAGCTCGGTTGACATGCGCACGGCTGTTTATCATTTCTTACTGCTCCTACAAGTTGTCAGGCACTTGCTGCCCATTGCCACCCTGCAGAAGGTGCGTGCTGCATCCCACAAGAACTTTGGCCGAGTGCACCATACCTGTGATTATTTGCGTATGCTGGCTCGTACTGATGCATATCTTACATGCGGGTGTGCTGGGCACTTTTTCCGCCTACGCATTGGTCGTAGTTTGCAATTGGGTAGGTAGTTGTGGCACGTTCTGTCCATGCAGAAAGTGAGTTGGGCTCGATAAGAAGTACGTGGGAGCACAGCGCATCTACGCTCGGTAGCGCAGGCTGGCTTGTGTCCGTGCCTATTTTCCCCGCAGATCTGGTAGACACGGTTACAGACTGCGCGTTTGTTTGCACAGCTTGCAAAGGCGGGGAGAGGTCGGCTGTGGTTAGTGTGTCCTTTCGCTTGCGCCATTGCATTGGTGCGCAAGGAGCAAGCGGAACAAGGAATGCGTGTTGCTCCACCAGAATGCG
>NW_024016280.1:0-1953 GCF_000499745.2 Eimeria mitis | reverse complement strand
CGCATCAAGAGCCACAAATAAATATTTCGAAGGCTTGTACGTGACTAGCGATATCTTCTTAGATCTTTTACATGGCTCGCGCACATGCAACCGCCATCACCTTGCAAATAATCTGAAATTACGCTACACCAAAGTGTCCGCAGACCACACGACCGACAGCATACCGCATCCAACCTTCTGATGGGCCTCAAAAGTATGGTTGCATCCACACCTGCACAGCTGCAGCTGCCATAGCAACTGAAGCTCTACTGAAACCCACGCAGTGGCCCACCCACACGTCGCAAAGAATCGGCTTCTCCGTATCATACATAGGCATCACGAAGGTTGCCATGCACGCCGTTCCCTAGCTGCAAGGCAGCCCGAAAAAGAGACACCACTTCTATTAAGATTTATGGTTTACACGAAGTATGGTAGCAAACGAAATCCATCAATAGGAATCCAGTATAAATTCAACTTCTGGGGCTTTACATAGAAGCGTCGGGAAAATCAACGGATAAAATTATGTATTCCGGGTTTTCCGCCATGTGAACAGCAGAACGCATGAATCAAACTTCGCAGTTTCTCAACGCCGCTCAGCCTGGGTCTTATGTCTCTGTCGTGGGCCTTTCCCAACGACATACTGAGCATGCTGCCAGCAGATGCGGATAGAAAAGGTACATCCCTGCAGCCGTTTGAACGACACTGTTTTCTTCATCAGAAACACATGCAAACTCCCCCAGTGGTTTATGGGAGATGGCACGCCGCTTCACTGCAGGCACAGTTTTATCGGAACTCATCCGTGAACGCCGCATGAGCCAGAAACAGCCGTTTTGCATGCCTGTACGTAAGTTGAGGATTCGTGAACATGTCACCCTGAGTATCTGGCGGCTTCACCAATCTGTCAACGCTAGATCAGTTCTATCTTTCTAAAGGGCCCTACTGAGCATTTCTTCATGGTCGTTCCCAGTCCACCACACCTGCGACCGCTGCTGAAACCGAATGCTCGCTGAAGCCCAGACGGTGACGCCTCAAGACATACCCAAGGGTATCCATGGACAGTTGACGAAGCATCGGCTTGTCCGTACCTTTTAAAGATCGAAAGGATCGCCACGTACCTCCTCCGATAGCTGTAAGACGGCCACAGCAAAGCACAACCCATACAAAGTTTGATAGTTTCCATGACGCAAGGTCAAACTGCAGCGACAGGTGCAACCTCACAACTACTGTGAAAACTTGCATGTTAAGAAACTCTATTATATATTCTTTTTAGGTATTTGCTACGTCAATATTTTTCCAACGAGGATCTTGTTGCACGCGTATCCGTAATGTGGCCGTATCTTTGAATGTGCAACCAGTAGCCACTTGGTTATTCATCAAGGCGATCTTGAAGCCAAGGTAGTCAAACCCATACTATACAGGAGGCGGGCGTGCCCTTACAGTTGTTCTAAAAAGTCGCCGCGTCAGTAAACCCTTGTAGCAGCTTCGATCTGTGCTTCATACCGAAGGTGGTTCTACCGAAGCTGAAATGGGATTAACGCAGGCGCACCTGTGGGAGCCGGTCTCTTCAGACCCACATCATACCACTTGCGCAACCTGTACGCACTTTCTTAAGTAGCTGCAGGAAGCCCCCACCGTGTCCTCGCACGCATTTTGTTTGGGCCGACCGTCAAGTCCATTACTCACGCAAGTAACTTCTGCATTTGCGAAAACAAGTTCAACATTTTCTGCAGATATATCGGTACGACTGACATTGGCGTTCTGAGTTCATCCGTGATTTCTGAGGTAAAGAGTGAGTTTCATCTAATGAAGACACAAAGTAGGTTAAAGTCTGCTAAACTGCTTTCATTGTCACGAACGTCCATGTGCTTCATTCGAAACACGTTCAAATGGCGTGCACAAAGTGCCTACTGTGAACTCCATATTGGAAACGCTGTAGAAACATCAGCGTCATATTAACTTGCTCTCAGGTGCATA
>NW_024016279.1:0-1956 GCF_000499745.2 Eimeria mitis | reverse complement strand
AACTCAACACACCGGCCTGTACCCCTTGGGTTTAATTAAAAGTGTCTAGAGGCTTCAACGGCTGCGCTCGATGCATGCATCCGATTCCAAGTAAATCCCCGTGAATAGGCTCCACGTGCAACGCATACTGCTAAGATGATAAAGTGGTGTCGAAGTAAAATATGTACTGTAACCGGCGGATTGGAATCCAGATGCTTCACACATTCTGAAGCAACGTCTTCCAAGAAATCACGCATGCCGCCAGCATTTCACTGTTCGGCGGGTCAATCGCTGGAAGATGGATTCACCAAACGTGCGACACAGACTCTGGACACGTGCAAGCTGTGCATGCTTTGAAAACTCTGCCTAAACCGCCACACAACATGGGAAACTGTAGTGGCCGTAAACTCGTTAAAAAACGAGGTCACGCATTATTCGTATTGCGAGCCTGAGGCCCGGCGCATAATTGAAGGGAACTGCCGAAAGGTCGACATTTTTCCGTCTACGGGCAAGCACAGCGGAAACGGCGCTCTCCCGGTTGCCCTTCACGAGCCAGCCAGAGGGTACAGGTTTTAAAACTGCAAGCCCACGCTTTGACAAGATCGGAATAGACGTGAACAGATAGGCAAAGGACCGAGACTGCGGAAACGATTTTGCAGGTACCGCAGCGCTATCGTGTTGTTTCGAACACACTAGCTACGTTCATGTATGCTACATGGAAATAAATCCGTCGCAAAGACCTGCCCGATTTCCATCGCACCCAATTTTAGCCTGGTATATCGCTGGTGCCCGGCGTGAAAGTCCATGCACTGAGGCGGTTTCTTTAGCTTTATACTCACCCTGCAAAGCGGTGCCCATAGAACAATTCATGGAAACGGTGTAGAAGCACGGATGCTNGCTTTATACTCACCCTGCAAAGCGGTGCCCATAGAACAATTCATGGAAACGGTGTAGAAGCACGGATGCTCTGTACAGACTAAACGGTGTACTAGACTCGATATTTACTCAAATTGTATCTTTGCTCCATCATTTGCTGCCATATGTTTGCACCCATGTCAGCAGGAGTGTACTGAATCCCCAATGCAGAGACACGTGCGTCTGCCGTGTGCGCATCCTACACTTTGCATGACCGAACCATTGCCGAAGCATTGCGTTGGGAAGCTGGAGGCACACTAAGAATGCTCAAACCCACAACCTAAATCGTAGGAATGTATATTGCTTCGGACGCCCTTGCTTGGCACTTCAGATTGCCTATAGTTGGGGCAATGACACCTGCGAACGAATCCAAATCCCGTCAGCACGCTTTCCTTGCCCATGTGTGGTAACGACGAAAAACATCGCAACTTTCATAACCACCTAAAACAGCAAATTCTAGTTGCAAATCGGGAGACAAACTGATAATGGCGAAACGCGAGATCCGAAACATGCGTGTGCGTATTACTTCGCAGGCTGCCGCAGCGAAACTCGCAGTGGTTGAACAGTACCTGCGCCCATGTAAAGGTAGTTCTACGGCAGCGCAAAACTGCAGTAACACTGCCACAAGCAATTTCGCTGTCAGTCTAATCCCCTTCGTCAGAGCCGCCGAGAGAAACAGATATTCGGAACACGAGGATGCTCGGCTGACATTCTCGATGAAGGACTGGTTGTAGCACTGCACTGTAGCCTGTTTGCCCGCCTTCGTGAATAAGGAACATGGGCTCAGGAACTATGAACATTGACCGTCATTACCCTGTCAGGGTACTAGCGAGAGTGCTAAAACCATGGTTGCTAAGCTCAACGCCTCGACAAAATGAGAAGTGTTTTACTGGTGCGCTGCAGCCGCCACCACACGCTAGTTGCAGCCCCGTATCTGGATTTTGCCTATGAGCCCTTATCCGATTTGGACTGCACCTTAGATTTTCTGATGATTACTCCTTATCCCAGCAGACCTCCCCTGGTGGCTCACAGATACGCATGTCAAGCCGGCGTTCTGTAGAT
>NW_024016278.1:0-1956 GCF_000499745.2 Eimeria mitis | reverse complement strand
AGAGGCCGGGAGGCAGCTTGCTAAATATAAACTGTTCGTGAATAAGATATGAACAGCTATGAACTGCGTGTAAATAATGAGATCAGCTGTTAAAGATATAAACTGTCTGTAAGCAATATGATATAAGCTATTTATAAATATTAAGATATAAAATGTTTATAAATAATAAGATGTAAATTGTTATTAAGTAATAATGCGTAGAGTGTTTATCAATAATAATGAGATATGGGCTGTCCATATATTTTTAATTACCAGTTTCTGTCTTACTATGTGGTAAATGAGAGGTAATAGCAAACAATATAATAGACGAAAGTAATAATAAACGAAATTTCAATAAAAAAACAATAGTAAACCAGCAGAAGTAATAATAGGGTAGAGACTAATAGTAAGCAAAATAATAATAAACTATAGAACGCCAGCAACTAAGTGTAATACTAAAGTAGCGAGCAGCAACAAACACAGTGATAAAAAAATAAATGGTTACAACAAACACGTAAAGAAGAGCGAAATAACAAACAAGAGGAAGAGAGAAGAAAATTAGCTGATAAACAGAATGAGCCACAGTCGACAAGGAGGCACACAACAACAAGAAACAATGCCGAAGACGGAGACAGGGGGAAGAGACAGGGAACAAGGTGACAACAACAAGACACAATATAATGGGACAGACAACAACAAATCTAGACAATACAGCAACAAGGGAGAATACGACGAGATGAAGAGATGGATAGCAAAGCTAACAAGCAAAACAACAAAACGAGAGAAGCAAAGGGGAGAATGCAACCAAAAGACAACAAGCAACAAGCTAAGGAGGCAAAACAACAGCAAAACGAGGCCAAACAGCAACAGGAAGACGCGAACTTGTCTGGTCTTTTCCGTTTGTTAAAGCCCCAAAAACGAAGACAAGTCAAACGCCACAAACCTAGTTTGCAGCATAAACTACAGCAGCAACGCAGACGCAGGAGAAATAGCGCATGCAGCGGCAGCAACGGCAGCAGCAACAGCAGCAACAGGAGCAGCAACAACAGCAGCAACCCTAGCAACAACATTGGCAGCAACAGCAGCAGCATAGGCAGCAACAACAGTAGCAGCGGCAGTAGTTATCCGCCTTTTGTTCCGTGCCAGAGTGATTGTCTTTAGTACGGTATGTATGCAGTTTCTCCAACGTTTCCGTCTCCCCTCAAGTTCTGCTGCAACAACAGCAGCAAAGGAGGGAGCAACAACAGCAGCAGGGCATGCGGCAGTAAACCCCTCACATGAATCAGCAGCAATAACTTTTGCCTTCTGCGGCCCCTTTCGAATCAGAGAGTCACCCCTACGGCTGGGGCTGTTGGTGCGGCCTATCTGACTCCAGGCCCTGCGGCCTATCGCGCTGCTGTTGTTCCGGTTGTTGCTGCTGCTTCTGCAGTTGCTGCTGAAGAACGTGCATTCGCGTTGTTGTGAATGATGATTATAGAATCACTACCCAAGCCCCACAATAAAAGTATCGTATCGATGTTTGGGGGGCAAAATGCGTCGCGCGTTATTGTATATCGCATTTTTGGAAATATGCAATCCGGATTTCCAGGCCTTGTGTACCGAGTTGTTAAATTGTGGGTTCAGAAGATTTGGCTGATATCCAAATCTTCCTCTTGGATGCAAAAGATTGAGACAAGTTTCAGAGTAGTCGCACGTACTCACTGCATATCAAATTACAAAGGTTTTGGGATGAACTGGTCCAGATACATATGCCGCCACAGGTCTGTTCTGTTAGGACGATGGTTGCTGTATCTCCTTGATCTTGATTTGCTGGAAGATGTACTACACTATGCTGAGGGAAGAGTATACTGTCCGAGGAGTCAATTTTCGATTGGGATAGAAACGTGCAAGTGCGCATATGAATTCAAAAATAAATCAAGCCTAGTAGTGGCGGACCTTCATGACATCGTGAATAGCACTGAGAACGTGACTCGTTAT
>NW_024016277.1:0-1956 GCF_000499745.2 Eimeria mitis | reverse complement strand
AGCGTTAGCCGCGCGGGGCAGAGGTGATGGTGAATTGGAACAGCAGTGCTCGCGCCGGCGGAAGGAGACATGGACACGGAAAAAGGGGGGTGTGGTTGGCGATTGTGAGTGCGTTAAAATACGTGCAGCGAGACAGGCCGGAAGACGGTGTATGGGTGTGTGGGAATCCGCGTGACACGAAGAGCGTGTGGAAAGGATGTGGATGCGTGCTTGTAGAGTGGTGGATATTTTGTCCCTTCAGTCAGAGGCGGTGCGTCTCAGTCAAAAGGGGAGTGTGGTTGGCGATTGTGAGTGGGTTAAAATACGTGCAGAGAGATGGGCCGGAAGGTGGTGTATGGGTGTGTGGGAATCTGCGTGAGAAGAAGAGGGTGTGGAATGGATGTGGATGCGTGCTTGTAGAGTTGTGGATATTTTGTCCCTTCAGTCAGAGACGGTGCGTCTCAGTCAAAAGGGGAGGGTGGGTGGCGATTGTGAGTGGGTTAAAATACGTGCAGAGAGATGGGCCGGAAGGTGGTGTATGGGTGTGTGGGAATCTGCGTTAGATGACCAGCTTGCGCGCTGTTCGTTTCTGTCGTGGGATGGTGACTGTGGAGCGGCTGGGCGTGGGACGATGTATTGACGATTCGTATGCAACTAGGAGCCTCCACTGCTGTGGCGTAAGGCGTTTGTGAGCATGGCGTTTATTTTGGGTTCACGTGNTGCAACTAGGAGCCTCCACTGCTGTGGCGTAAGGCGTTTGTGAGCATGGCGTTTATTTTGGGTTCACGTGCGACGACAGAAGGCGCGGAAGTGGGGCAAGTGCTTGGGGCCAGTGGCGCCCTGTAGTGCGTTTCGTTTGGAAAGAGGCAGCGTTGCTTCTGTGGAGGAGCCGTGTGAGGAGTACCACGTGCATCGGTGCAAGCAGACGCGCACAGGGCACCGGAGTAGTGAGGTTGGCGTTTGTGACTAGGGTATTGTGAGTGCCTTCTTCCGGTTCAACGCACTTGGTTTCGGCGTATGGGAGGTGTTGTGAGACGGGTCCGTTGTGGCGTTGCGGTGAACGCGTGGTTGTGACGTTGCGGGTACCTTGTGTGTTCAGCCGGAGCCAGTGCGTCTCGGGGGAGCTACGCGTGGGCGGTGTTTTTGTGGGATGGTGACTGTGGCGGGACTGGGCGTGGGAGGACGTATTGATGATGCTTGTGCAGGTAGAGAGCTGCGCTGCTGTGGGGTAGATGAAACGTTTGTGAGCATGTCGACTATTCTAGGGTATGCGTGCGACGACAGGAGGTGAGCGTTGTGGTGGCCTGGTGCGCGACAAAGTGCTGCAGCTGCGTCGGGCTCGTTGGGGTGTGGAGTGTGTTTTGTTTGGAGGGAGGNGGTGCGCGACAAAGTGCTGCAGCTGCGTCGGGCTCGTTGGGGTGTGGAGTGTGTTTTGTTTGGAGGGAGGCGGCGTTGGTTGGTGGCCGTAGAGCGGCTTGGTGAGAATTGTGTGTGAGGTGTTGTGGGGGTGGTGGGTGGTTGGTGAGCGGGAGCAAGGACGGGCAGTGTTGAGGAGCCGTGCGGATAGTACAACCTACACCGGTGTAAGGAGACGGACGTGCACGGGGCGGGGGGGGAATGGGGTTGGGTTTTGTGACTAGGGTATTTTGAGTGGATTGCTCCGGTCCAGAGCACTTGGTTTGAGTAAGTGGGAAGCGTGTTGCGGGGAGGCGCTTGTGGTGTTGACGTGCACGAGTTGTTGTGATGTTTCGGGTACCTTGTGTGTTCAGCCAGAGATAGTGCGTCCCAGGGAAGCAGCGCGTGGGGGATGTTTTTCTGGGATGGTGGTTGTGGAGGGACTTGGCGTGGGAGGATGTATTGACGATATTTGTGCAGGTATCAGGCGGCAGTGCTGTGAAGTGAAGTGCTTGTGAGCATGTCGATTACGTTTGAGTACGCATGGGATGACAGAAGGTGAGCGTTGTGGCAGCCTGGTGT
>NW_024016275.1:0-1957 GCF_000499745.2 Eimeria mitis | reverse complement strand
TGCTGTCTCGGATGTACGACTTGTTATACGGGGAGTACGTCACCTTGTTCGTGCTTGTGGTCAACAGTTGATTCGATGAGGCTATGTTTGTGTTTGTGTGCTGCCTTGGTCCCCTGCAGGGTGAGTGCTTTTGAACATATTTTGCCATTGTAGAGATGCACTGGCAACCATGAGTCTGGATTGAATGTTCAGTGAGATCGTTCATTACATCAAATGCTGGCGGGCATATTTGCTTTGTTTCTGCGTGTACCAGACGGAGAAAGGTCTAATATATGCTCTCTGCGGATTTGCAGTTTCGTGCTTTTTAGCGTTCACTTTGCGAACGATAGTGGGTCTCTTCGTCAACTGCAGCATCCAAAGGCGAGATAAGCATGCTCCATATCAAATTTTTGAAAGGACTGACGCACTCAACGTGCAGCCGGTGCGTTTTCAGCAACCAGCAGAAGATTCATTGCCTGCTCACTATTAGATGGGTGTATTTTCTCCGTTGCTGCTTGACAGATTGGACGACGATTGCTATCGTCGTCAGCATTCTTCATGGTAGTTGTAGTCTGTTCGTGTGTCGTTTGATTCGCACGATTGTTCCCTTTTGACTCCATGCTCGCGCCTTGAAGAGGTGATTCGTAGCAGCGGCCCGGAAGTTTTGCAAAGTGTGTGCTGGTGCCTCAGGTTTTCTGTGGAGGTGCTGTCTTTGTGGATATAGATTAAGATGGTCTGCACGAAGAGTCAAAGCTTGAGGGGCTGGAGAAGGCCTGGAGGATTGGGTGGCGCTTAAAGTCGCAGTTGCGGACATTTTTTTTCCCGCATGCAGTTATGCGTTGTATTTTGTTTTAGATTGTTCATTGCACGTCCACAAAGGTATGCAGTGGAGAGGTGGTCACTGTCGGTTTGTTCATGCTTGCTTCAACGACTTGGCTGGTGTTCAGATTAGCCAGTGGCGGTGTTCCTATTATTGGATTGATCTCCAGAGCGTGCGTCGGTAGTTTCAGTTGCTTGGAATTTGTCGTTTTTATCGTCATCGGCGGCTGAGGTTTTTTTGTAGAGATGTGCTGGCTTTGTGGATATGGGTTAAGATTCTCTGCAAGAAAAGTCGAAGCTTGCGGGGTTGGAGAAGGCCTGGAGGATTGGGTGGCGCTTAAAGTCGCTGTTGCGGACATTTTTTTTCCCGCATGCAGTTATGCGTTGTATTTTGTTTTGGATTGTTCATTGCACGTCCACAAGGTATGCAATGGAGAAGTGGCCACTGTCGGTTTGTTCATGTTTGCTTCGACGGTTTGGGTGGTGTTCATATTAGTCAGTGGCGGTGTTCCTATTACTGGATTAATCTCCAGAGCGTGCGTCGGTAGTTTCAATCGCTTCAAACTTGTCGGTGGTAGTGCCCTCGGTGTCATGTGCCGTTCCTCTGCCGTTGTTGCTCATCCGATTTTAGTACCGTTAAAGGGTATGGAAATGACTGTTGGAAGAACCTTTAGTGTGTGTTTTGGGGATTTTCCTGGTCTCGGAAATCTTGATATAGTGCATTCTATCCTTGGCATAATAATGGCTGTGCAGGAAGTATGTCACTTCTTCCGCGTCATATATTTAGGGTTGGTTGTGTATATTCCATGTTTAGAGGGAAAGCATGTTGTTAGACTCAAGGATTTGCTTTGCTCATATGCTTGTGTCTGAATGCTGCACTTCCCAAGCATGAGGGCAGGATAGTGATGCATTTTGTTTTTGGCAAATGAGTGGATGTTCAGAGCGTATGTAGCTTCCTTCGCGGCGTATTTTTAGCGTTGGTTATGAATATTCCATGCACAGGTGCGAAACAACTCGTTTGGCACAAGGATTTGCGTTGGTCGTGTGATAGCGTCTGAATGCTGTAATTTGAAAGCACAAGAGCAGGAAAGTGGTGCATTTTGTTTTTGGCAAATGAATGGATGTGCAGGAAGTATGTTAATTTGTTCGCGTCATTCAT
>NW_024016274.1:0-1958 GCF_000499745.2 Eimeria mitis | reverse complement strand
ATTGGGAGCTAACGGCGATACCAATTCCCAGCAGCTCTAAATTATGTGGCAGCAAATGTCCGCCGGCAACGCACTAGCTTCACAACAAAGACTGCAGCTAGCTTACATACATGTATGCATCCAGTGCTTCAGCAACGTGCCTCGGCATAAATGCGGGCAAACATGCATTAACCATTAACGAAGGCGAACCACGACCTGCTGTTCACTGCTATCGTATCGAAATGTATCTAGTATACACCAAGCGCAGCTAACAGGAAAAACAGGGGACCATCTGACGGCGGGAGACGTCTGACTCAACGAACCACTCGCCAAACGCAGTGCTTAGCACACTTCGCAACAACGCAAAGCAGCAAAGTACAGATGGTATTTCTTTCCAGAGGTCCTGCACCCACAACGCAAATCTTTGGGGGAACACCAGCACAGCAGGTGCTAGCGCTGCATCCTGTGCACACCGTTAAAAACGGGCGTGCACCTGTTTGAAAGGGAGACGCATATGTACTGCAGCACAAGCATCTAACCGCCTACCTTACCCACAGCCACAAATACAAGTTCTCTAAAGGGCACCCGCTAGAACATGTAACATACTAGCTGGAGTGACAGAGCGACCTACATCCCGCTATACTCCTGCACACGTGCAGCAAGAAGAGCACACTTCGCCCAAACGGAAGAACATCTGATACGGTGGTACAAACAGTGCTGCTGCATCATGCTAAACAAAATGCTCTAAAGGCATTCGTCCGCTTCAATACACGGTATGCCATGCGCTGCATCCATCGGCTGCGTGGAACGATTCCACCCTGCCAACTCGCAAATAGTATGGACAACGTTAGGCATCTTCTGCTGTTATTAATAAGCTGTTCGAATGCAGTGCAAAAGAAAACCGCATTAGAGTGGGTCGCGAGCAACGTTTCAGTCTACTGCAACAGGTACCTGTCCTTTGCATTTCTAGGCGGCAGTGGAACGGACTGGAGGCCCGCAAGAATGGGGATGTTGGGTTGCCAGTGAAGAAGAAGATCCTGCACAGTACACGTTCAGTGTTTGTTGGCTACCTTGGAGACGGCGGCCTGGTCATGCATATCACGACCACAGTTAGCACGCACTTCCTGAGGATCGAAGTTTTTCACGGCTGTCCTGTTTATACTAGTTTCTTTTCAAGCCAGAAGGGGGAGTACGTTTACATGGAAAGCCGATGGAGCATGGCAAAGCCGCCAGTTTTCTGACACCTCACTGGTGCAACGTGAATAAACGTGCTTTAATCTGCGTACCGATTGGATATGAGTGAAATAAGACATGTGCAACAAGAATCTAGTAAACTATTACCGGGCGCTCATTAGCATTTCCTCCTCAAGGTGTAACACACGAACCGCTAATTCCGATTTGCGTGATTTTTGGAATTTTACTCACAGTCTGAATATTCCCTGCCTTTCAAGCCTCATGTTTAAAAATGATCAACGTTTAAGATTAATGTTTAACAATGAACAGGGTCGAAGGTATTTCCAACGCAGGCCGGGCAGCACTTCTGATGAAATGGAAAGGAGCTGGCTATGAAACTGCCTTTTACAGCATTCTGGAATATACTCTCCTGCATCCAACACGGCTGAACAACAATGGATGTCAGAGCTGTAATCGTACTTAAGCCCTCTGCTTTCCACGCACGGCTCCCAGCGCTCCGTATATCAACTATACAATACAGATAATCCACCCTGAAATGCGTGTGTGCTGAAGCCTCACTTTAGTGAATGCTGGCAAGCGATTTGGGCACAGCAAAGAGCGTTAACAGAACATAGGTTATTTGTTCAAGTGGGTGTTCGTGTGGCATCTGCAACTCACTTGCTGCAGGTATTTCACAATAAGGAGCGTCATCCGCCCGGGGGATACCGAAAGGCCGCAAAATCAAAATATCATCACAAGCGCTAGATCAGCTTCCTGCAGCCAGAGAACCAGTAAGAACCCACCTA
>NW_024016272.1:0-14685 GCF_000499745.2 Eimeria mitis | reverse complement strand
TTTCAACTGAGACATGGGCGGTGGTTGGTTGTTGTTGGAACCAACCAAAAATGTTGCATTGACGCCCACGTTTGGTGCGTAGAACGGCAGAGATTGAGGCTAGTGCTACTACTCGTGCATTTGATAGAGCGTATGTCCTGCGGATGAAGGACCCAGTGAGGCGGATGTATGAAAAAACTCGTTTGTGTCGTGATATGTGTATACGCAAACATATGACTCTTTTTTGTCATCTTCAGCTTGTACGTATTATAGGCAGGGCAGTGCATTGTGATGACTCCTTTAGTGTAGTGCCTCATCGGGATAGTATGCAATACTACCTGTTTAAGTTGACAGGTTGTTGTAAGGTTTTGTAGTTTGCATGGGGTATGTATGCAAACAGTGCGTGCAGCCACAGGAAAAAATTTATCCTTCGGGTTGTTAGTGTCATTTAATGCCATTGCATGTGTGCCGTCTTTTCGACCAGACGTACAACAAGGCAGTTGTCGTCTCGACCCACACCAGGTTGTGCGTAACCTGCATAGAGGGGCCTCTCAGGACAATGGTGGTAGCAACCAAGGTAGGTACTTTAGTACAGTGTTTAGTTACCTTAAAAAACACGTTTATTGACATGATTGAATATGTCAGTTCGAGTATCTGCTTTTCTTAAGTTGTTTACTGGGGACACCCGTACCTTTTAAGACGTAAACTGATTATGCACCAAGAGTGCATGGTTGATCTTTTGAATGGCTACTATTGAGTTTATTAGAAACTTACGCCTATCCTTTCACAGTGAACAAGAGTTGCGCTAGAAGACTTGCTCAGGTTTGCGCAAGTGCCGAGCAGGC
The DNA here is from genome assembly GCF_000499745.2 of Eimeria mitis. Taxonomy (NCBI): domain Eukaryota; phylum Apicomplexa; class Conoidasida; order Eucoccidiorida; family Eimeriidae; genus Eimeria; species Eimeria mitis. The sequence goes on along the minus strand of NW_024016272.1, from coordinate 13,861 downwards.
AGAGGTTGGAGGTGGCTGGCCGCAGATCCCGGAGGTGTGCTGCATCGAGGACGGAAAATGCGAGGGATCCAAGCACGAACTATCTCCCGTTTGTCCGCAGTCTCCTCGTCTGCTTCACAGTAGTGGCTAGTGACGCTAACCCGTCTCAAAGCTTCGAGGGGCCCTACTTCGCTCGATGAGTGCTTCCTGATTTACAGTGCAGGGCTTTTGGGTAGTTCCACAATGTTTAGGATGGAGAATTCCAACGGCTCGATTGCCGAAGACTATAGACATCCCCTGTGCTATCTTTAGTCGGCATCATTGCCACTGTTCGACGGAGACACTGTCGGGGTGGCGTGTTGTCGGTGGGGAAAGACAAAACCGGACCGACACATCAGCGTGATGTTCTAGTGAAGGTGAAGAACAGCCACTCTTCAACGGCATGTAGAGATTCTTATTGAGTGATTAAAACCGTAGATTAGCACACGGCTTAAAGTCCAAGAAATCAGGCATTCAGGCATTTACATCAACGAATTGACACTAAGTACACTTACGCCTATTTAAAAGCAGGATAGCAATGCCACAGAATGAGTGAAGCTCGATCAATGCGTTCTAAATTAGGTATATCCGAGGCTTCGCTCCTTTTCGATGAATCGTCTCATTGATTGAGAGGGATGTATACAGACGGTAAGTTATGCGTTGAGAAGCCTGGTGCGCTTTGTATGCTTTTCTTCTATATGCCAGGATCACGTTTCTTGTATCAAACCAGGTTGCCTTGCTGTTCGTGGTATTCTCCTCACCTAAGTGTATGCGATGCTCTTGTCCCGCATGATGAGCTTGTTTCGGCGTGTACAACACGATATTACGGTTAAATAATCGAAAGTAAAGTTGATTATCAGTTGTGTGGGTCTGGGCACAGCGTAAACTGGCCACTCGAACATGATTATGCTTCTCGGACGCTTTCTGCGAATAACATTTATATTATGCTATGGATTGGATCAACAGCTCTGCAAAGGCGACCCACATAAATGGCCACTCCGAATTCATTCACTACCTGAAAATGAAAAGGCAACGGCCGGTGTTTGCCTACACGAGCGTAGAATCTGCGTGGAAAGTGGTGCTTCTCTACACTGCAGTTGTGTATGCCATGTTGTCGGTCAACGGTTGCGAATGTCTCCATCGACTGTTTCGCACAATCTGTACGGTTAAATACCCTTGGGTTTGGACGTACTGCAAATAATTTTGTAAGGCTTCTGGCGATGGCAAAAATGCTTACGAGCTGCTATTGCCTGTTGTTGGCCCCCTGCGTGACTGCTGCTGGAGGAAAGCGAAATTCGCTTCAATCCTGACATTTCAAAATGTGCACACTGTTTTGCTTTTTAACTAGAGCTGCCCCATAGTTTGTGTTGCGAAAATTAAGATACACCAGGAGGAGTTGTTTGAATACCCTGCAGTGAAACTTCGGCTAGAATTTTGTGTGTCAGTATGTCCTGTTTACCGTCTTGCAGCCGTGTCCATGCAGTTGACGCTAGGATAATACGTGTTCGGCAGTTGCATCCTTTTCACGAAAAAACTGATGTAAACATATTTGTGCTCAGGGCAGTGTTTTTGTGTCTATTGGCTCTCTTCATGCTGCCTGCATGCGTGCTAGCAGATGTGCTGGACTGAGGTGCCATACGCAGCGTTGGCGCACCGAAGTGCTTCGACGCGTTGGGTTTTAGTCTGCTTCTCCCAGTCTTTCTGGTGGCTGAACGAAATCAGAGGGACGTATCGTATTACCGCGTTGATTGGTGCGGAGGGTGTCGTCTAGAAGACAGTTTGCGTCTGTGAATGTATGCTTGCGGCAAACAGTTGTATTGGTTGTCGTGCATCGATGCTTGGGACGGATGCTTGAGTAATAAGATGAATGAGATTGTTTTCAGCGTGTGCTCAGACTGATGTTCATATTATAGGTGCGCCTTCAGTTTCGGTGGTGCTTTGCATATTTTCGGGTCGTGTGAGCTATACGTGGCTACATCGTAGGCGCTCCGTTTTTATGTGCGTTTTGATTCCCGGGTTGTTGCGCAGAAGCACTTTGCAAGCAGTACCCCTAGTCCTAACAGCAAATTTTGCGGGCAGCAACACAGGTTCGCGAAGCAGTCAGGCGGACTGCTTGCAATGTGGAGATGATGGAGTGGGTGTACCGTTCTCGTGTTAGTTGACGGCGCGCAGAGAGTATGCGCTGGGTGACAAACCGTCAGGAAGTGAGCATACCACAGATTTCGGGTGTGCTCACGGGTGGCAGTGCGAATTCATCAAATTTTACGTTTGTTGGAAGCTTTTGCGCATTCTGGTCCTTTTTGTCACGTGCACGTGGAATTGCGCATTTCATGAGACCCGGTTTGGGTCTATTTATTGATGGATTAGGAGTTGCTCATGTGCGGTGGCATCCTGTTCACGGCTTCGTGAACTGCAAAACCAGGATTTTATGCGGCTTTTTCTAGAGTCACGCGAACAGCGTGGGCGCGTTACCTGTTCTGCAGCATCGCTTCACAAGCAGACTGAGTATTCTGGTGAACTATAAAGCTAAGCCTATGGTCCGAAGTAGCTGTTAACAACTTGGTTCCTGTGTGCATTTTTTTTCGCATCACTGTCCGAGGCTTTTAAAGCGGCGCCTGGGCCAACTAGTGCCTGTTCGTCCAATTTCATTTGCTCTGTGTCCTTTCATGACCTTCANAAGCGGCGCCTGGGCCAACTAGTGCCTGTTCGTCCAATTTCATTTGCTCTGTGTCCTTTCATGACCTTCACGGCCGCAGAGTGTACGTGGCCGCATGCAGCTCCCTGTTCCCTGTGGAACGGTGGCTGCATGTGAAATTTTGACACATTTGTAGGACTATAGTAAGTGGACAGCAGCAGCCATTGCCGCGTTGGAACTTTTTCATAGACTTTGAGGCCTCTTGTGCCTGTTTTAGCAACAAGGAATAGATCTAGGAGTAATGGCTGAACGCACGGTCTGATCGTTGAAGAGGACTTTGCCCCCGTCAGATATGACTGTGCGGCATTTGACGTTTTGGCGTGTCGTGCATTGACGAGTGTAGCGTAGGGCTGAGTCGGAATGGGTGGCATTCTTTTCGGCTTGTGCTTAGTCGGTTGATTTGAGTGACATCTGCACTTGATGCTTTTGCGAATTATTGAGTGTGTGTTGGGCCACATTCTAACCGTTGTGCTGTTTGGTGCATTTGAGCGTCCACAGGGGACCTGACTTAAATCGAAGCCATGCGTTTAGGCGTTAGCAAAGGGTACATCCTTTCCTGACGATGTGAAAACCGTCACTTTCCTATTTTTGATCAGGCATTGTCCTCGTTGATCATAGGGGGTTGTTTCAATTTTTGCACGAGTAGTATGCAGTGTGGCGCGCTGCAAGAGGGGGAGGTGTGTTGTAGGTAATCGAACGCACACCACATAGTTGCAGGCAATTGGAACTACGCAGGCAATGCCTTTTGCCCGTAGCCTCACCCTGTCAAGCCAATACAGATGCAGGTAAGATTTCGTGTTCTATTTTTGTGGAGGAGCAGTCGTATTTCGTCACATGCTTTTGACGGCGACCGGCGCCTTGCCCTATGCAGCTGCTCGGCTTTGGATGCACCAGTCTCCTGCGATGATGCAGAGGGGCACGAAAGAGCGTTGGCACGTATGGTTTCTGTTCAGTATTTCCTTCAGTCTGCGTCGATGTTAGCTCATTTGCTGTGGTAGGAAGGCGGGATGTAAGAGAAGGCTACGCTGGTGTTTGTTCCGTGGGCCCATAAGCCGTCTAGCGTTGCTGTGTTTTGAGATAGCTGTTTTCAGCGGCAGCACGCGTCGGACTGTTTTCTGTGTCTATTGGCGCTCCGTACTTCCCTACGTTTTGCTTCCCGGATTTTTGCGCAGAAACACTCACCTTGCAAGCAGTAGCCCTAGTCCTAACCGCGAATTGTGCGGGTGGCAACACAGGTTCCCGAAGCAGTCAGGCGGACTGCTTGCAATGTGGAGATGATGGAGTGTGTGTACCGTTCTGTTGTTAGTTGACGGCGTGCAGAAAGTATCTACTGGGTGAGAAACCGTCAGGAAGTGAGCATACTACAGATTTCGGGTGTGCTCACGAGTGGTGGTGCGAATTCCTCGACGTCTACGCTTGCTGGAAGCTGTTGCACATTCTGGTCATTTTTGTCACNAGTGGTGGTGCGAATTCCTCGACGTCTACGCTTGCTGGAAGCTGTTGCACATTCTGGTCATTTTTGTCACGTGCACATGGAATTGCGCATCTCATGAGACCCGATTTGGGTCTACTTATTTATGGATTAGGAGTTGCTCATGTGCAGTGGCATCCTGTTCACGGTTTCGTGAACTGCGAAACCAGGATTTAGTGAGGCTTTTTCTAGAGTCAAGCGAACAGCGTGAACGCGCGTTACCTGTTCTGCAGCATCGCTTCACAAGCAGACTGAGTGTTCTGGTGTATAAGAAAGCCAAGCCTATGGTCCGCGGGAGCTGTTAACAACTTGGTTCCTGTGTGCAATTTTTTTCGCATGACTGCCCGAGGCTTGTGAAGCGGCACCTGGGCCACCTAGTTCCTGTTCGTCGATATTCATCTGCTCTTTGTCCTTGCATAGACTCCATGGCCGCAGAACGTACGTGGCCGCATGCATTTCCCTGTTTTCTGTGGAACGGTGGCTGCATGCGAATGTCGGACTATATAGTACGTAGACAGCAGCAGCCATTGCCGCGTTGGAACTTTTTCATAGACTTTTAAGTCTCTTGCGCCTCTTTTGGCAATAGGGAGTAGATCTAGGAGTAATGGCTGAACGCATGGTCTAGTGCTTGAGACGGAGCTTGCCTTTTCACCGAAACAATGTGTTGGCGGGTGTGAGCGTGTGGTATTTGATGCTCGTGCTTGTCCTGCATTGATGAGTGTAGCGCATGCTACACTCGTCAATTGCGAATGCGAATGACTGTCTAGAAATGGGTGGCATTGGTTTCAGCATGTGCTTAGCCTGGTACTTAGAGTGAAAGCTGCACTTCATGCTTTTGTGGCCTGTCATGTGTGTGTTCGAGCAGATGCGAACTGTTGTGCTGTTTGGTGTGCATTTAAGCTCCAGGACGCCATGTGCCTTTTCACTCACGGAGCCTGTTGCGGCTTTGCTTCTTTGTGGGGTCAAGCCAATGATTGCGGCTTCTACGCAGCACGCAGATGGCTTTCGATTGTTCTCGGCTATTTGCATGGTGATACGCAGTTCGGAAATGTTTGTGTGACGTTGCGGCCCAGACAGCAGACGCGAAGCAAAAACCTTTTGGCGGAGCTGATTACCAGCCTTGGAGTGACGCTGTCTGCAGGATTAGAGTGGCGATTGAGCCTTAGTATGTTGATATTTTTAGCGAGACAGATATCTAGATAGCCGTCTGGTGGGATCCAGAGCATCCAACGCTATGGACCCTGGACGATGCAGGAGGGTACGGCTCCTGCTATGCACATCCAGTGCACTTATAGCTACAGAGAGCAGCACGTATACCCAGAATTTATCGTCCAGGGTTGACCGCATCATCAGCAGCATGGAGAACACGTGACAGCACGTTTTCCCCAAGGTTTCAGGGGCAGTCGATCTCGCAGTTTGCGTCTCCAGTTTTTACACAAGTGCGATCAGAACGCCTGACGTCGACTATGGCATAGCCGCGTTAAATTCTATTTTTGTAGAAGCTCTTGTCTGGTGGAGATGCTAATATTGAACACTAAGGCTCCATGCGACATACGTGGATCGCCTGCCCCGTTTCAGCAACGATGGACACGTAATTATTTTTGAATGACTTTTTGTACTGGCAATCAACCACAACTGCGAAAAACACCAGTCTTCATGCTGTGTATAAGAGCAACGGTTTGGCCAAGCTGCTGACTTCTGAAACACTAGCCAGTACGTTTTGTTTCCTGCGAGTATTAGGGAAATGCCAGGTGTGCAAATGCTTGCAAGGAGCTAGGACAAATTTCCTTTGTTGAATCCGTCTCTTACACACAACACCGCATAAACTACTCCAATGCTTGCCGTGGCGCCCAAAACCGGGGTTTTCGTTGTGTTCAGTGTTTGGTTACAGATATTAGGTGTGTTTCATTTGGCTTGTTAACGCGCAGAATGTTCGTCATATGCTAGAGCTGCATGATTCTAGGAGTTGCCGGTCACCGCAGCACTCACCTTTCGTTGCTGGCCACTTTCTTTACCGACGCCGTACCTCCCGTCCTGAAACACGACATGGCACTGGCGCTTCCCTAAAATATGACGTACTGTCTGTGCGAGGACAGCAAATGACTGTGGTGAGACTGTGGAGCAGTATCCTTAAACGTTTATATTTTGAGATGTGGCGCCGTGAGTCAGCATCCCTTTCAAGAGTGCCACGATATTGCACTCCCTAAGAGTTTAACTTCTCTGTGTAGTTCAGCCTAAGACGGTCGAGTGCAGGTCGATTCTTTTTGCCTGCTTGTTACTAAACCGGGAGTGCTGGAGTATGCTTGCGAGAAAGCGGATGATATTGTGAGCGCGAAGTTCTGCACGCCGCCTATATAGGGAAAGAACGGATGTGACGGCATTTGGTAAGGTCTATTGGCACTACGTAAGCCCGATAGCACGCAAGAGGAACAACCGAGCGGTACTGGACGAGACGTTCTTGCAGAGCTCAGGGCTTCTGCGTGTCCCAGACCACCACTGGTTCGAGTTATCCATTGAACAATCAAACATCCGTACCCGTGTGCGTATGGCTACTGTATAGCTAAGAATGCTTGCGTGCAGAGCTATATAGGTGGTGGCGTATCTTCCTACCGGTGTGTGGCAGCACTTATTGAATATATTTGCCGTAGCAGCGGCTGTATGGGGATGTTGCAGCGTGGAAGATTTGATGACTGCCGTCAGCAAAGCTTCAATGCGTACACCGGTTTCATGCTGTGAATTCGAAAAATGCTTTAAGCAGCTGGTAATCCTCGAACCGCCAGCACGTACGCTTCCCTGGAGTATTCTGCAGAATCTGCAGAATCTGTGTATGGGGGATTCCAGTGGCTACAATAAATTTGTCCTTAGCTCGTGTTTTGAAGATAACAAACATTAAAGCTTTGAAGCCCAGCTCTGTTAGTGAAAGGGCAGTGCTTTTCCTCGGTTTTGTGTGTAGGTCAGTCCCCGAAGTTGAGTCGTTAGGAAGACACTAAGCACATGTGTAGTTAACAAGACGTAAATGAGCGGAATAGATCTCCGCAAGGAAGTATAATTTTATCATGGGTCTCAATTTCCACGAAGGGATATATTTGCCGCGCGCAGATAACCTTCCTTTAGATCAAGGTACTTTGTGCTGCACATACTCTGAGTGGCGTGCAAGTTGCGCGTGCTCGAACGAGCACTCTGAAGGTTGTTTGATGATACGCTTCGCCGGGACAGGCATAAGTCAAGCACTCACATTGGCTCACGATTGGCCAGCCTGTGCGTTATTGCAGGGCAAGGCCTCGTTCTGACGGTAGTGGAGGCAGACTTTACAGAGGGTCCGTGAAACGGAGGAACTTTTATTACTGCGATAGTTCTAGCATTACTGCAGTGCTTCCTTCAAACCCGGCAGGATTTGTTTGTAGATATCGATTTACTTTGAGGCTGGAGAGCATTCCCTCAAAATTCGTCTTTCAGGAGTCTGCTCCCTACTCTGGAATCCCTTTTGAACGTATGCAGAATCACGCACTCTCCATGACGAACGTACTGCTCCTGGCCACTAAAAGCCTCTGGAGAACCAATGCACACCGCCTGAAGTTGTTGCCTGTGCATCTCAGTCAACGGAGAATGCTGGACTCCGCTTGCCTGAAACCAGGAATGCTATGTGTTGATGATTCAGGACGTAACAGAACGGCTGCGTGTGGTGTCGACCACGAGGGCAGTTTGTAAGCCGCAAAACGCGTCGGGGTTGCAGAGATGCAGCATTTGCGGCGCAGTGAGCGTCAAGAGTGTAGTCATTATGCGTGCATCAACCCCGCGCTATTTTCAGTCGTGCAGCGAAAAATCGCAACGCAGTCCCTATTTTGTGTATTACTGCTGTATCGCTGAACGAGCACCCGTATACGTTGTCTAAATGGTGGGGTCTCTTTTAGGCAGTACGCCTTGTTTTCGTGGAGTGTGGGTGTAACGGCAAGTGTGCGAATTGCCGGAGACCTAGAACAAATTACTTTTTCTTGTTTTTCCCTTTCAGGCTGCATACGTCCTTTCCAGCCTCGCCAGGCCGCTCAGAACTCGGGTTTCCATTGTGTTCTATGTGCGGTCATTGATATTGGTAGCGGTTGATCCGCTTGTTAACGCGCAGACAGTGCGTTTCCCGCTACAGGCGCATGCTCCGAGGACTTGTCCTCCGCCGCGGTAGTACAAAGCGGCCGTGTAGTGTTCCTCGCCGCGTCCTATACTGACGCCGGGCCTACTGTCCTAAACTACGGTAGCGCATTGGCGCTTTTGCAAAATATGGCCTACTGTTTGTTCGAGGACCGAAGCAAGTTTTCTGAAGGTGAAGTGAACTTTGCGGAGCTGAGGAAACTAGCCACGATTGTGCTAGGATTAAGTCACATTTGTTCTCCTTTGCTGGTTTTGCATTGATAACTGTTGTGAAAGCATAGAATATTGTGGAAACAGCTGCTGCACCAGTTACGTAGGATGCGTCTGCGGAGCAGTCCCCTTAACAATATGCATTGTGAGATCTCGCGCCGTGAGTCAGCGTCCCTTTCAGGTGTACCACGATATAATTGCAGTTCAATTTCGTTTGTTTCCCTGTTACTCGACTGGGAGTGGTGGGGTATACTTGCGCGAAACAGGATGATCTTGTGACCGCGAATCTCTTCTGCACGCCGTTACCGATACGACGGCATTTGGTATAGGCGACTGGCAGTATGTAAGCCCGGAAACACGCGAGAGAAGCACCCAACCGGTACTGGAGAAGACTTTAGTGCAGCGCCAAGGGAGCAAAAAGTGTTTCCTCGTGTGTGTAGCTACCGTTTAGCTAAGAATGCTAGCGTGCAAAGCTATATAGGTGGCGTATGTTTTTAGCGGTGTATGGTGGCACTTATTGAATGTATTTACCTTAGCAACGGTTGTATAGCGATGTTGCAGCGTGCAGCGTGGACGATTTTATAACTGCGGTTAGCAAAGGTTCAACGCGTACGCCAATTTCATGCTGTGAATTTGAAAAATGGCTTAAGCTACTGGTGATCTTCCAACCGCTAGATGGTACGCTTCCCATGATTATTTTGCAGAATCTGTGTATGGGGGATTCCAGTGGCTACGATAGATTTATCCTTAGCTTGTGGTATGGAGTTTACCCACATTAAAGTTCTGAAGCCCAACTATGTTGCTGCTAAATAAAACATTTTACTCGTTTGTCTGTAGGCGAGTGCCCGAAATTGATCCATCACGATAACTGTAAGCAAGTGTGTAACGAACAAGACGTAAATCAGCGAAACATCTGTCCGCAGGGAAGTACAATTTTCACGCAGATCACCTTCCTCTAGATCACGGAACTTTGTGCTGCACATACCCTGTGTGACACGCAAAGTGCTCGTGCTCAGATGAGCACTTTGCAATTGGCTTGAAGTCGCACTTCTCCGTAACAGGCATACGTCAAGCACTCACATTGGCTCACGATTGGCCAGGCTGTGCGTTATTGGAGTGCAAGGCCTCGTTCTGACGGTAGTGGAGGCAGACTTTACAGAGGGTCCGTGAAACACAGGAACATGTAATGGCGCGATAGTTCTAGCATTACTGCGGTGCTTCCTTCAAACCCGGCAGGATTTGTTTGTAGATATCGATTTCCTCTGAGGAGCATTCCCTCAAAATTCATCTATCAAGAGTGTGCTCCCTACTCTGGAATCCCTTTTGAACGTATGCAGAATCACGCACTCTCCATGACGAACGTACTGCTCCTGGCCACTAAAAGCCTCTGGAGAACCAATGCACACCGCCTGAAGTTGTTGCCTGTGCATCTCAGTCAACGGAGAATGCTGGACTCCGCTTGCCTGAAACCAGGAATGCTATGTGTTGATGATTCAGGACGTAACAGAACGGCTGCGTGTGGTGTCGACCACGAGGGCAGTTTGTAAGCCGCAAAACGCGTCGGGGTTGCAGAGATGCAGCATTTGCGGCGCAGTGAGCGTCAAGAGTGTAGTCATTATGCGTGCATCAACCCCGCGCTATTTTCAGTCGTGCAGCGAAAAATCGCAACGCAGTCCCTATTTTGTTATCACCGCTGTATCGTTAAAAGGGCAGGTATGCAGGCCCAGGGAAAAGATTCGATTTAGACGATCTATACTGCAGAAAGTATGGTTGCTATCTGTGTAGCCTCTGAAAACCGCCTATATATACAGACTGTTTGCAATCGCCCCAGTGACTAGCTCAGTTTGTTGTGCTTCGCACGCAGCCTGCATAAACAGTTAAAAGCGAGGTTTCCCCAGTGTCCTGCACAGGCAGAAAAATTCCTAGCACGATTAATATTGCTAGCTGATAGAATGCGTTGTTTATTGACAGACCGTAAGTCTGCCTGGATTCGACTAGGAGCAACTGACTGTTTAGACATGCAGGGGTGTGAATTGCTGTGCGTCATTGTTGCCGGTGGAGAGCCCCGGTGAAATCTACTTCTGTGAAATTGTGTGCAGGGCAAGTCCAGGCTTCTCGGTCGCTGGTTTCCAACGTGGCCTCATGTGCGGACGGCACGCAGTTCGAGTTCTCGGGCTTGAGTATGATCTGGCGGTTTTGCAATATTTGACGCGTCGCTATGGGGCACTTAACAATGCTTGCTTCCGAAGCTGTGCGGGAAGACTCGATCGCCCGTGATGCCTTCAAGAGTTTGCTGTACATCAGAGAGTACGTCAGGCACGGTACACAGTGCTGTGTGTGGATGAGGGTTTCGAAGGTCGTGAGGTATATGTTCATCTCTTGGGCTTCTTGGTAGCGCAGTGGGACCACTCAGAAGATGACAGCAGTCCTCTGGCTTGCTTCCGTTTTTCGCTGCATACAAGGCAGGAGAACGTGGCAATGAGAAATGCAGTGAACTCCTACCTCTGCGCGAAATGGATCGAAACCGGGTTACAGAGAATGTAGGGGTCAGCGCATTAAGGGCGTTGAAGTGGGCCAAAACGTCATACAGTTTAAGATCCAAACAGCATTGCTCAAAATGTACTAACAGCGGAGTCATATATGTGGCAATGAACGAGCAGAATGTGAGCTTTATGGGAAGCAATAATTCGATAAACAAGCTGGAGGGGAAGTACTACTGGACGGCTCAAACTTTATTCCGACAGCTCGAACCAACGTGTGGTCCACACAGAAAGCAGCCACCAATGCAAGTCGCTTTTTAGTAGGACAACGCTTAACATGAGTAAATGCCGGCCTCAAGCATATTGTTGGTGCAGTCTAATGTTTTTGACAGGGGAGATGTTTCAGGGTGCTGGTATGAGCGGTAGGCGGTACGTTCCTTGCGAGTATTTATCCTCTAGATATGCAAAACCCTCGAATTGCTATACAACGTGTCCAGCTGCTCTTCGCCGGGACTTGTTTTGTATGAGTCGTTTGCAATCATCGATAGTGTGCGCGTTGTTGTACTACTTGTTCTCGGCCTGTACATCCTTCTACGGTTTTAACTGATTAACTGGCAGGACGTGCGTCGCAATAGACATAGTGCAAGCGGCCCTACCTGCTCAAAACTTGAAAGTTGCAACACCTGTGCATCGATACTGTCAGCGGAACGCCTCAGCGCACTTTTTGTTGTGCGTAGAATCCGACTCTTGGTATGTAAATCCACGACCCGCAGAATTTGATACCTGAGGGATGTATATTGTAAACGCATGCATCTCATGTTCGAAGACATGCCGGTGCTTACACACTGCGCCACCTATTATATTTGCTTGCACATTTGCCTACAAGTGCAGAAACTAAGTAAAATGCCTGCACAGTATCACAACAGCAACCAATGTTGCTGAATTGCTATACGCTTGCGAAGCTAGGTCGTTTTCCACCAGGTTGTATGTTAGCAGAGTTGCTGAATGCATCCTGCAGGGAGTGGCGAAGAGATTCATACAGGTTCTGTCAGTCGCAGGAACTTTGTTCTTGGAGAGCTGTACTAGATTGATACCCCCATCCAGCATTGCAACATTCTCCATTAAGTAGCTGTCCCTCTGCAAAAGCCTACGCAAGCAATGCCACGGTCAGCTTGGCGTACCGCTACCTTTTTTGTAGACTGCGGTGTCTGAACAAGCGGGGTAGAGAAAGTACAAGAGCTGTTCGAAGTTCGCTCTTTCGCGTGGGCGGCTCGGGAAAAGTTGCTTGCCGTTGCACCGAGCCGATCGTAAGCGGAAAGATGGTTTCATTGAAAAACCTTTCCCTATGTGGAAGGTAAGTACGTGAAGGTGGCAATTTGGTGTGCGCACAGCTAGTAAGCCTAGCGGCACGCAAATTACATTTGAATTTGTTCAGAGAAGGAGCATGGCGGGCAAAATTGGGACTTTCCTACTTGCTACAATTGAGCAGTGGATTCCGCTGAGCACTGGACAATTACGAAACAGCTAATTATTGTAAAACGCGCCACCACTTTTAGCTACAATTGTTTGTGTGACAAAATATTGGAGGGATGGCGCATGGTATGGTCCCGGAGAAGAGCCCATCTCTGCCGCTCTTAGCGCAGGCCCCTTCTCGTCAAAAGCTGCATTCGCTGATGAAAGGGTTGTTCCGTTTTTCGCTATGATAATGTGACTGTCGAATATATGTGACCACCAGAAAGGCAATGTGGTTTTGTCCTTGTTGTCAGCTCAAGCATGCTCCACTTGTTGATCGTACGAAGCTTCAGAGCGGTGTCGCCTACTAGATATGCGATAATTGTTTTGGACAGGTTTCAGTAGCAGTGTGGTTAGCATAACGTAGGAGTGTTTGTTGTTGTGATACACAAAATTCTTTTCTGGCGCCTTATCTGGACGCAGACGTGGTTTGACCAGCCACCCTGCAGAAAGTGCGGTCAGGCGAATATCGGGGACCTACCACCCAAACACTGGCAAGGAGAGCTTATGCACAGGCTGCCGAGAGAGAAGCTAGCAATTTCGGGTCAATAGGAGATGCCGTAGATGTGCCTGATTCTTGGTGTCTATCCCTTTTACTAGGTTTGCACAAGGCTGTGCGTGTTCCCGCTCACACTTGGCAGTCAGATGATGTCTCAGTGGCAAAGCGTGGACTCAACCGAACATATTAGGCAGAGCCGATCCAACCCGATTGATTTAGCGCCCATAGTCAATATATAACCAAATGCGTAAAAGCTTTTTGCCTTTGATTAACTGCATGCCTATGCTGGCGAGTTTCGGTGTTGCAGGGCATACGGGAGCCGTGAGACTCTGTTCACGCAGTAGTGATATCAAGATCTGGGAAGGGGTCAACACGTTTTTATGCAGAAAACTTGTGCCAACGCAAAAGAACTTTTTGCCAGCTCTGCGGATAAACAGACGTGCCGGAGATTTCGGTGGCACGCGCAGTTTGTGAGCCTCACTCTAGATCGGAACACAGCTTATGGTCTAAGTACCACGCCAACTGTTCCAGGAACACCGCGAATGTATTCGGTAAACACTGGGGCTTGGCGGTGAGGGCCAATCTACAGCGATTATCTAATCTTCATCCAGGGTAAAGTCACTATATTTTAAATATTGCAGGGACGTTGTCCATTGCAGTATACATTGCCTCTGTATTGCGCATATGTAAAACTGTCCGCATCGTCCCCCCAAACTCACCTTCGTGGCTGGCAGTGTCAATATTCCGAGTAAACTCACACGTGGCGGTGCTTTTTGACTGCGCTGGACCACAGTCGGCCAGTTGTCTTGTCAGGTTTCTAAAACAAGGTCCAG
>NW_024016271.1:0-1962 GCF_000499745.2 Eimeria mitis | reverse complement strand
CTGCTGCTGCTCAGCCGCATCCAGGTACACCGCAGAGCCCCACGTCTCCCTGCAGCAAACGGGCGAAGGTGAAGACAGAGCTGGGCGCCAGCAGCGCAGCAGCAGAGGAAGCAGCAGCAGCAGAAGCAGCAGCAGCAGCAGCAGCAGCAGACCATAGGGAGAGTGCTGCAGCTTCACGCTCCTTACCTCAGCAGCTTCTGTTGTATGCGCAGCAGCAGCAGCAGCAGCAGCAGCAGCAGCGACAGCGACAGCAACAGGATCCATTGGATTCCCTGCAGCAGCAACAGCAGCAGGATGAAGCAGCGAGCAGCAGCAGCAGCAACAGCAACAGCAACAGCAGCAGCAACAGCAGCAGCAGGTTTCCTAGTCTCTATAACCTCCCCCCTTCAGCAGACAGCGCCACAGCAGTGCAGCAAAGAGAGCTGGGGCGGCAGTTCGTGCTGCAGCTGGGGGCGCTAATCCTGGCTAGCAGCAGCAGCAGCAGCAGCAGCAGCAGCAGCAGCAGCGGCAGCGGTAGGAGCAGCAGCAAGAAGCTGCTGCTGCCGCAGCTAGAACCCCTCAGGATAGCAGCGGAGAAACTCAGCCTTTATGACTTCTCCCGTTCTGCTGCTGCAGCAGCGCAGCAGCAAGCTGCTGCAGAGGGCTCAGCAGCTGATAGCAGCAGCAGCAGCAGCAGCAGCAGCATCAAGAGCAGCAGCAGCAGCAGCAAAATAAATAACCAGCAGGAGAACGAGGAACCCAATACGCAGCGTGGCGCAGCAGTTGCATGCAGCAGCAGCTGCAAAGACAGCAGCAGCAAACCTCCGCTGCTGCTGCAGCAGCAGCAGCAGCAGCAACAGCAGCAGCAGCAACTGCAACGGCCGAAGTGGGCCAGGCGTAGCCCTGCAGCAGCAAAAGCAGCAGAAGTACCATCACCATCAGCAGCAACAGCAACAACCGCAACAGCAACAACCGCAGCAACAACTGCAACAGCAGCAGCAGCAGCAACAGCAGCAGCAGCAGCAGCAGCAGCAGCAGCAGCAGCAGATCAAGATATTTGGATTCGTCTGCTTTGTCGCTGTCCCGTCTCCCCCGTGCAAATTTCATTTAATCGTTCAGCGAGAAAAGCTGCTGCTGCTGCTGCAGCGCAGCAGCAGCAGCAGCAACAGCAGCAGCAACAACAGCAGCAGCAGCAGCAGCAGCAGCAGGACCGTGATGCGAAGGAAAGCCCAACCTCACCGACAGCTCTTCTTGCTGCTCCCGCTGCTGCTGCTGCTGCTGCTCCGGTTTCTGCTGCTGCTGCCGCTGCAGAGGGCTCAGGCAAAAGGTTGAGGTCTTGCGCTGCAGGCGACAGGTACAGNCTGCTGCTGCTGCCGCTGCAGAGGGCTCAGGCAAAAGGTTGAGGTCTTGCGCTGCAGGCGACAGGTACAGCAGCAGCAGCAGCAGCAGCAGCAACAGCAGCAGCAGCAGCAGCAGCAGCAGCAGCACCCCTCGGAGACGTTCGTTCGGGGACAAGAATGTAGCAGCTATATCTCAGCACAATGCTTCTGCTGCTGCTGCTGCTGCAGCAGCAAACGAAAGAGGCAGCAGAGCCCACTGGTGCGAGTGCTTTCTTAGTATCTCCCTCAACCCTGCTGCTGCAGCTGACACAGCAGCAGCAGCAGCAGCAGCAGCAGCAGCGCCTGCTGCTGCTGCACATGCTGGTGCTGCTCGAAGGAACAGTCGGTGGTTGCGGCAGCAGCAGGGGGAGGCAGCAGCAGAAGGTGTTGCTGCTGCAGCAGAAGTAGCAGCAGCAGCAGATGGAACAGCAGCAGCAGCAGCAGGAGGTGCAACAGCTGTTGCCACCGGCGCTGCAGCTGGAGGGAAGAGTGCAGCTGCTGCAGTTGCTGCAGCAGCAGCTGCCGCTGCATACACCAACAGCAGCAGCAGCAGCCGCAGCAGCAGCAGCAGCAGCAGCAGCAGCAGCAGCAGCAGCAGCAGCAG
>NW_024016270.1:0-1963 GCF_000499745.2 Eimeria mitis | reverse complement strand
CATCTGCCGTGTCGTCAGCACGCCCCTAAGACGCGAGCGTGTACATGCGTTATGCACAATTATATCCACGACATTTCACGCAAGCTTGCAACTTGCCGGCGGATCCACCGAAGTGCAGACCTAGGCACGCACCAGTGCATGAACGCCTGCCTCCAGCAATGCCTGAAACAATTATTCGGTTGCGTCCTCAGGAATAACAACAGCCATGTGCCACTCACTGAGGGCACAGTCCGTCATCCACAGTTCCCCCAAGACCGGCACACTCCGCACGCACCAAACCATATCTTTGCCGCATGCGCCATGCTACGTTGTTCCCGCGCACGCGCCAGCTGCACCAAGGATAATGATACTTCATGTGTGGCGGCTGATGTGCTTTCTCGACGTCTGTTCCTTCTGGACCTCTGACTAAACGAAATGCAGCAGGAAGTATTACATCAAGCTCTCGTGGCCTCATTCTTGCCCGTGTTCAGACACGATTGATCCACGATACAAGCCACTCTGTCGCCATGCAGTGGCACGGAGATACCAAATAACGACAAACAGCCGAACACTCCATCCTGTCACTGAACCACCCGTTCGGCATGACCTAAATGACGCAACCTCCATAATGCCGAGCTGCGCAACAGCACCACGAAATCAACATACGTCCAGACATTCGTTCCTCGCAATTAGCAATACAGTCCGCCGAATGCACTCCGAAACCAAATTAAGGGCAAGCCAAAGGCCTCAACACATGTCAACCACGTCCACAAATTCTCAAGCACGCGAGCAGCGCCAAGCATACTGGCCGTCGTCAGCGCCTGCAGGCACATATGGATGGCACTGCATGGACGGCATGAGCACCAACCATATATCGCGCTTCCCTTCATGAAGCTACAGGTAGGTGGCGTGTAGTCATGAGAGCAAGGGGCGCCGTTGTCACGTGCAGCCACCTAGCATCAAAGAAGCGCTATGGCTGCACGAACCCATATTTTTGTGCCGTCAACAAAAATGCATACTAGCACCGACACCACTAATCGAGAACACATTCTACAGCGGGTATGTCTTGCCANTCAACAAAAATGCATACTAGCACCGACACCACTAATCGAGAACACATTCTACAGCGGGTATGTCTTGCCAGCGAATGTAGACTGAATGTAGGCTCACAAGCGCCACGATATCCATACGGCTGAAGGACGCCGAACGAAACGCAGGATCAGCAAAAAGCAACAAATGGAGCGTTGGTACCCGCTGTCCTTTGATTGTGTCGTTCAGCCCTTGTTAAGGCACTTTCTCTCCACTTAGCATCAAAACAGCGTCCAACGACAGCAGAAGAAAGCTATGCTCCTACGGGCGTCAAGTGGTGCCACCATATTCCGCAATAATGACAGCATCCTAATTGATGCTTAACTAGCGCGCCCTAGTGTCGTGCAAGCCACGAAACGATGGGAAGCCATCCAAGGGCCGCATCTGAGTTCTGTCTACCTCGCATCCTATACGGCCAAAACCAATTTTGGAAAGCTTTCTACTTTGCCTCGCATACCACGTCTACGCCCCAACCTTCAACTGCCTCCCGAAAAATAGTGGAAGCGACAGAGCTCGCATCCTGATCGCTGCCACATGCGCTGCTGTTGTTGCGCTCCCTAGAAAGTAAGAGTCACCAATCACCAAACTCACTAGCTGCATTGTGTGCGCCAAAGAGAACTCTGCGTTTCTCTTCCAGGCGCCCGTGGGTGAAATCCGACCTCCGAGTCAAGCGTTCACGCCGGTGCTCAAGCAGGCCAAAACATGTCAAATGTTGACCTAGTATGGAAGTGTAGGCACTCTGTGGCTGTACTGTGTTTAACTGGACCGCAGCAGTCAGGACAGTATTGCTAGGCCGGCAGGTGCAGTCAACGACGCCATGGCCGCTTGGTGCTGACGCCCCTCAAGCAGCGTAGCTCGAAACCTTGAACGTGCGACGTACTGGCTTAAGGGGATA
>NW_024016269.1:0-1964 GCF_000499745.2 Eimeria mitis | reverse complement strand
CTGAGCAACCCCACATGCAAATTTAAGACCCAATACACCACATTTGAGTGCATGCACTGATGAGTTGGTAGGCAACTAGTAAATACTTCTTCTTTCGCCGGCAGTAGCCTGCATGCACACACATAGATATCCACATAAAATCAAATCTAGAGGTAATCATGGTGCAACGACAACCCCCAGCTAAGACCGACAACTCTCCTTAGGCTTGATACCATCTCCTAGTTGAAAGTGACAGGTGTGAGACCGGGCTCCCACCATCAAACAGGGGAGGCGTCGTGCATCGTGGCTAGCACGGATGAGCGGTGAAGGTGCATTACCGTTGCTACCTGCCGTGTTTCAGGGAAAGTGGGCAAAGATAACCCCTAAGTGGAAAGGAGATCTACGGAGACGGTGGGAGTAAGAGCGTACCGAGTATAGTTACACTACAGGCATTGCACTGTGCAAATCGAGTATCGATCGTTGACGCGCGTGAAGAAGTGTTTTGAGAACTGCAATAATGAAAAGGTTGTTCTGTGGCTTTTGTGTTTCACGGTGTAGCCTTTGTTGCGTGATGCTGTCTTTTTCAGTGTCTTGAAGCTGGATATGTACAAAGTTGATCACATCAAGCGTGGTAACGTTGCGTGTGTGTTTGTTGGCGTATTCATACTTGCTTGCAGGCTGGTCATTGGCAGCAAGTAGGTAGTCAACAAACGAATTTCTTGTTTGTACTGGAACGCAACGCCGCACGTATGCGCAACCAAGTCTTATCGCTGCATGAACCAAGTTGCAGCAGGGTGCAGTGCAACTGTGAATGGTGGCCCCCTCTCCCGCGGCCTCATGCCCTTTGGCAGTCCACGCTGCTTGGTGACTGGAAAGGTGCAGCGGCTTTTTGGGAACTCATAGCGTCAGTATCTAGACTCCATTGCAGCGAGCAGTGGCATTCTCTTGTTAAGGACTCCCGTTATGCACGCAGCCACACTTCACGGTCAAGTATTACAGCCAAACTTGGTCGCGGACGCACTGTCCAAACCCATCAACTCCATAGACACTCCAGCGGCTGCAAATCTCGCTATGCTAGACAAAGAACGACCGGTTAAGCACTAGACCCTTGACGGCGATCTCTTATAGTACTAGACGAGGCGGGAACTCCTCCGCTTACACGCTCTAGTTTTCCTTCGCATAACACGTTTGCGCCATATGCATGGTCAGGCTTTAGCAGGCCATGGGGGGGGCGAGCACAATGCTTGAGCGGCTGGCCAGTTTGTCTGGTGGCCTGGGATGAACCCGTCAGCAGATAAAAATCTATTTACTGGCTCGCAATGCCAGCAGCAAAACCAACAGCCTCATGACACTGTTACAATCAAACTCTTGTAGAGTCGTCGGGGTCTAGATGCGTATATCAATGTTTTTCTAAGGTATCGCATCATTCAGATTATAGAGTGGTATGCCTAAAGATAGCACAGGAGCATTCACGTGGCCGTGGAAGGTTGCCTCCAGGTGAATACAGCTGCTCCATAGGCGTATACAGAGGTAAAACATGCAGCAAAGAAAGATTTGTCGAGGCTTCCTTGTGTGCACACGTGAGAATGCCTTGCATCACCAGCTGAAGGGAGGCGCGCTGCAACTCCATTTTAGGCTGCCTCTTCCCCGCAGCATCCAGGACCTGTGTAGTGAATAATCACTACAATCACGGCAACATTGCCGTGCTCGCTGTGCTAGAGTGAGGGTTGATTGAACAATGGAAATGTGAGTGCACATTGATGTTTACAGAGTAAATAATTGAAGAGTGTATTAGATATTGCTCAGAAAGAGGCGTATTGTTATGACAATAGGAGAGAGTGGTATGAATCGGTGCAAGGGGTGTTGCAACGCGCCTAGCCGTCTCCTCTCCCAGCCCCTAAGGCCGCAGTGCCCCGCCTAGTGGGGTTGCAGGCAGAACGATTTTGACAAGAGGATAAACTTCTTTTAGGCTTTGTTGACTTTGA
>NW_024016267.1:0-1968 GCF_000499745.2 Eimeria mitis | reverse complement strand
ATTTCTGCAGCTGAGCTGCGTCACGTGATGACGAATCTGGGGGAGAAGTTGACGGACGAAGAAGTTGATGAGATGATTCGCGAGGCTGACATAGATGGAGATGGGCAAATTAACTACGAGGAATTCGTGGGGATGATGCTTGCGAAGTAAAGTCACGTCCCCAGTAGTCTGGAATATATTAACAGGACACAGGGCGCCATACATACATACATGGTGCCTGGAACCGCCAAAAGCCAAGGTTTTGTAAAGAGCTGTATTCCTGTGATCCTGGCATAATTCTTGAATGTGTGAATAAGGGGAAGTGGGCACATTTTTGTACGGGTGGACGTGGTCAGTTCCTTAATTGGTTCGTCCGGGGCAGAAGCGGTTGCTCTTGTCGCAGTGTTACGTCATCAATTGCTGCTGCCCGGCTGGTAGAGGGCGGCATTATGCGTAAACAGGCGTCCTTTGCTTTACAAAGCTGTTGTGCTAGCCTTGTGCCTAGCTAGCCACGGGGTAGGGTAGCCAGGTAGCGAAGGCCTTCCCTGCACACCTGGACTTTTTGACAAGAGGGAAAAACTATGGGAAGCCATAGCTGATGCTGCAACGCCCGTCTCAGCTGGCATTTACAGCCTTACAGCATGGTCAACCCCTCACCTCTTGCGGACCACGACTCGCGGCTCCCGGTCAACTGTTGTCGTTTGCAGGGTTACTTACATTCCCTTTGCACCGAACTATTTGCCCCGTTACGGGCAGTTGGGGATGCTCGCGGTTTTGCTNTTACTTACATTCCCTTTGCACCGAACTATTTGCCCCGTTACGGGCAGTTGGGGATGCTCGCGGTTTTGCTCTGGCTGCATTGAATCCCCGCGTGGGCAAAGGCGCCTCTACTGCACTATTTAGAGCTGTATGCCGCTGGCCTCACACGGCGTTATAATAAGCATTGCTCGCCCACACGAATGTGTATGGGCACACATGAAGTAGCATAGAAGAGGCCTGCCTCGTCTGGCTTATATAGGTGCGGGCCTACCGGCCGTGGTACTTAGCTAGAGAATCGCTTGAGGCTTGTGTGTACACTGCAACAATATATAGGAAAAGAAAAGTACGAATTAGAAGACTCGAGTTTTTAGGGTTGGAATCGTGCGGCGTGGCCCGATGGCCGTATGCCGCGTCATCCGCAGATGAGCGACTCTATTTATATGTTGGACACAGTAACCTCCACCTCAACACCGGGGTCGATGTTGATAGACGTGATCTGTCGAACCACGTCGCTTGCAGAGTGCAAGTCGATCAAACGCTTGTAGATACGCAGCTCGAACCTGTCGTATGTGTTCGTTCCTAAGAACATGAGAAACCACAAACGCAGAGCACATACGACATTTAGCACGCAGGCCTCGCAAGCATCCTGCCGAAATACATCTGCTACGAATCGTATAGGCAGCCTAAGCCCGCATGCCATGCGGGCAAAAAGCGCATTGGCGGTCTTCATCTGATATGCGAAACACGCTCACCCTCTCCGCAAGGCGACTTTCTAGTGGTGACCCGCAGGGTCTTGACAGGCAGGCGTACTGGCCCATTTGTCTGCAGTCTCCTCTGCTTTGCCGCTCCAATGAGCTCCGTGCACACTGCGGATCAACAGGAAACAAGAAGGAAACACAGGAAACAAGCATGAGCAAAATCGATCGGAAATGCGACGGTAAAGAGGCCCATAAATTGTGATTATACGCATCGCCACATCAACGTGTGCACAGGCCTTCTCCTTTTTATGAAAAAAAAATGCTATGAATCGTTTCTCAACTCAGTACGCGCCACTGCAAGACAATATACAAAGATAGGTGGGGAGGCAAGAGCTCCACGGTTTCCCTGAAACGCCCCCGAGAAAGAGAGGCGAAGAACGTTGTGTTATAAAGTAAATGCTGGTTCATGCTCAGTGAAGGCAAAGGCGCCAAAAGGAGGTTCACGTGTCTCGGCAGGTGCATGACATAACAG
>NW_024016265.1:0-1971 GCF_000499745.2 Eimeria mitis | reverse complement strand
GTCGAAACGCATAAAAATAACATCTTAACCTTGAAAATGTAAAGTGGACTGCCAGGTCGCGGGATTCAAATGATTTCATTGTCTCGTGGACGGTTTGGCTTAGGACACCTTGCGTCCACCGAAGCAAAGTCCTTGTTGTATTGTTTGATACTCTGATGCAGCTTTTCGTATTATATTGGCTGACAGTTGCCGTTGTGAAGCTCGCCGTTTTGACAGCAAACGCGCGCAGCAGTACCTGGCTGTATGGAAAGTACATGACTGCTACTTTCGGGGACCCGCACGTGTTTCTGTCTAGTGCGTGAACGCTTTCGATTCATTGCCTCTACAGTGGCTACGCAAAACGCTGAGCTGGCAACTCGCTGCTTCAGGCGGTGAGTGGAACGAGGGATAATTGTTTGCAGCAAAATGTTGCCAACTTATTCCGCTCTGTGCTGCGTAGCAGTTGGGTCTTTGGCTGGGTTTCTGTCCCTAGGTTCGAGTGTTTTTCGTATGGTTTCAGTTGTATGCCTCGTCAGGAAAGCATACGTCGCATATTTTATAGCATCGCGTTCCTCCGTGTGTTCCGTATAGCCTCTTTTTAAATAATTTCGCCGTTGCTTTCTGCACAGCAATCTTTTGGACGGAGGTCAATGCAGCATGGTTGAAGCGTCTCCTGATGATCGAGGCTAGACATCATCTCTGTCATTAAGACCGACATCCCAATTTTGTTCATCGGTAGTGCGTGAGGGCAGGGTCGTGGCCATTGGTAATAGGATGTGCGTCAAATGAGTTTCGTGGAGCGGGGCAAGCGAGAAAGAGGTGCATCCGAGTGGCCTGGACGGCGTGAAGTTTGAAAGCGTTTGGACGTGAACCCCAAGGGGATGGAGGTCGGAGGCTAAACAGTGTTGACAGTACTCTTGAAGCTCATGGGGGATCTTTGGCAACTTGGGAATTCAGTCGCTTGCTTATAAGCGTGTGATATTTTTGCGATAAGGCGCCGCATCTGATATGTTTTACCGTTGAAAAGCCAGACAATGAGGGGAAATTTCTTCCCTCGAAGAGGCCTTGGTATCGCATGTTTCAACAAGCGGCATGGCGGTCTGCAAGACCAAGCCGTCTAGTGTTGTTTGCTCTCTGCACATTTGATGCATAGTTTGTTGCAAGTGGCATGTATAGGGTTATTTTCTCCTGGTTTAAGGCTATCTGCAAGTTGTTCTGTCAGGTTTCCAGATCGTAAGCCTCATGAGCAAGGTGGGAGAGTCAAGAGGGTGGCATGCTAACGGGATTTCGGTTGGCTACTATTGAAAAGGGATGTGCCATTCGATTTCAACGGGCCACGCTAAGGCGTCGTGCCAGCCCCAGAATTCCCTATATTCAGATGGCATATGTTCAGTAAGTACATGCGAAAGTTGCCGTGACCTTGGCATGCAGCTACTGACTCTTTTTAGCATGTGCACACTGCACATTAGGTCCTTTTCTTTTTTCAGTGTCGTTCTTTTTGCCAAATACTTTGGCATACCTGAACGTTTGGACTCCTAGCTCGTAGGTCGCATAATTTGCGTTGCGCTTCTGATACAGTTAAAGAGCTAAGCCAGCTGTGCTCCTTTTGCTCTTTGCGCGCTGCCTAACGGTAACATGTAAATGCCACGACTAGGCAAAATAATATGTGTTGAGCTGCGTGGCGGCAGATTACGCCAGTATTCAAAGAAAGGGCTTGCTCCGTGCTGCTCCATGGTGCTCACTGGTGTTTGCGGGGCTGGGGAAACGTGATGAGTAACGGTGAATTTTGCTCTGATTAGCGACGATGCTTGATTAGACTTTATGGGTGGCCTTGAAGCACTCGTGGTGCTCTTAATCAACGCTTCAGCGGTTGCACTGCTGCTCCAGGTCAAGAAATCATCCAACAATTCCGCCCAAAAGATTTTGTAGCGCTCGTAAACTAAGAGGACAGACACGTGCGAAAATAGTATCTTTCCCAGGACGTGCGTTGAA
>NW_024016264.1:0-1972 GCF_000499745.2 Eimeria mitis | reverse complement strand
CGCATGCACACATGCGATCCGCTATTCTAGGAATTTCATACATAGCATTTGCGCGCCTTTGGTTACCCTCGCCACCCTGAGACCTATCCACTTGCTTTCCAAGCACTGTCTTTCCTGTACCTCGCCAAATTAAGCCCCATGTCAGCATGGCTTAGTCTACAGGATTTAAGTTTCTTCACGCCCGGCCGCCACGACACCAGTCACCTTCAGCCTCCCAGTACACCTGAATGTTCACAGGCCAACAACACACTTGCTTTACCAGCCCATATACACCATTCTGCCCAATATTCAGTGATAAGCTGGTCAACGCACACATCCCTTTGCAGAACAGGAAAACGCGAATATCACCGCACTTTTGCCTGACGAGGCTCTAAGCGTTTCGTCAAATTAACCATAAACTCTTACAATAGAGACGCACAATGCTCGCCTCCCAAGGACAAGACACTCCAACTGGGGCGATATGCTGTCACACGTATGTTGGTGAACTGTAATGCAACTGCTTCGTTAGCAGCTGAGAACCTGGCCGCATATCATCCATCGTCAACGCTTTTCACCCCATTACATCTGCACCGCTTCCAACGAAACCCAGTCTATACAGATCCTTATCACTGTCTGCGACACTCATAACGCTTATACTGAAGCCACCGCAGAAACAGCCGAACAAAGCAAGCCCACGTTGGCGTTCTTGTGCACCACGCGCGAAGGCTAGCGCAGCAAGCGGTGCATCACGGCATAGTGGTGAACCATGCCTCCGGAAATGGCAAACGATACGCGGAGACAGACAAGCAGCTGCTACCAGCTCGAGAATCAGAAGAGTCAATCAGCGGCTACCATGCAGTGTCAGCCTCTGCGAATCTTACTGGACCCCGAGTGCACCCAAACAACTAAAAATCTTCTATCGTTTGTGCGCAAAACAAAGCAGGTCCTCATCTGCCAACAGCAGCCTATCGAACCTATCGCAAACATAAACAGCCTCCTACAAGCCAAACAACCAAGAACCGAGCACGTTGTGCTTATCAGCTCACCGTGAACTGACTGGTCCTAGCCTATTGCGCATTGGCCCACCAACACTAGTTTCAAAACACCTCATCTAATCGGCACATCCAAAACTAAAAATACGCGACTTAGCGGGGTCACACAAAGACGAAGTTCCCGGAAGGCGAGACAACTGCACGTGGACAGCCTAACTAGCAACGCAATGGCCCAACACAACTGCGTTTCTCAACTCGCAGTAGCGCACGTTCTACAGCATCAAAAAAGGACGACTTGAATACAGAGCTCTCGCCCTGCAGCTCATGAGCCAACGCCAACTGGATAAGAGGTGNAAAAAGGACGACTTGAATACAGAGCTCTCGCCCTGCAGCTCATGAGCCAACGCCAACTGGATAAGAGGTGTGCAGCCGAGCACCCAGGATATGCAGCTACCGGCGCCTCAGGCGACCTATGATGCCGAGTACAATGGAACTAAGAACGCCCGCACGGGCGGCACACAAACAAGCTCATCTTCATCCCTATGCGATACAAGCCTACCATATAGTTCATAAGTGTATTTTGTCCATGTGTTCGTGCCTACCCCGCAAGCACTGCAAAACGGCCGAACAACCGGATGCAATCGAAGCGCCTTTCCGCGAACCCCAACAGCTCCAGCCTTCACGGAAACAGTATGCGTTAGACAACCAAGGCTTTAGATATAAGCTGGAGGAAAGGCTCCAGAAGAAGCGTACAACCTGTTGGCACGCACATTTGTAACGGAACTAACATCAAATACCTGCTGCTTCCCGCAATACACTTAAATGGCAATCCTGCACTGTACATCACGGGACATCTCGTCGTGTTCACAGGCATAATGCCCGATGGAAAATCAGAAGCCCACGCAGCATCATTGAGCTTGCACACGTGGGACTATCATGCACATATAGGACCCAAACACAAAATGCACAAGAAACGCGGACCCACAGGAACTGCGGCCCCC
>NW_024016263.1:0-1974 GCF_000499745.2 Eimeria mitis | reverse complement strand
ATGTCACGGTTCCAAGAGGTTCTGGCCGTCCAGCGTTGAGTGCGGCGGGGTCAAACCCCATGGATTGGTGTGCGCATCCGGCATCGGCGTACTTGCTGCGAGGATGACTTCTTTTAGCCGTGCAGCAGTTGTGTAAGTCATCTTGTTCCGAGCTGCGCCTTGATTACACCGCATTTGAATTCGCAGAGGCTATGGGTAAGTTGCCTACCTGCAAGTGGGCAAAGGGTGCTGTTTGCCTGCGCGCAGATAGGTAAGTGTTCTACAAGACGGCGCGGCACAGCGATACGGCTAAGGCCAAATCGCGCATGGCAAAGGGCAGCGCAGTAGGTGGAAAAGACGTTTGGTGGGCCCAAATTTTAGAAGCGGCTCTACTACGCAGTGATGCACAACTGTAGTTCTATTCCAATTGCACAGAACTGACTCACCTCCTGAGACCGAGCACACATTGCCAACAGCATGCAGCGAATATAGTGCGACCGGTGTCTTGGGGGTATAAAAGCGATTGCATGTGCTTTTCTGGGGACGGCNGCAGCCCAGTTAAACTGGTTGAGCCAACCATTGTTTTGGCTCATTTGCCGTCAGCATCCGCGCCCTCACTACGTGCACGTGCCATCGCCGGTAACCATCGTCCCCGTCCTTCTGCTTTGCAAGTGTAACGCGGTTCACAGGGAGACGCGACAACTCGAAAAACGACGCCGCCCAGTCCATTAACAGCCCTCGATAGCTAGCGAAGAGGCAATCATTAGCCACTCGAGGTATATCTGCATCAGTCTCGCGTTTGCTCTGCAGTCGTCAATGCTACCCCCCGCAAGTTCACAAACGATGTCCAAACGTCAAGCACTTGCTCGCCTCCACGTTGCTTACCATTGTCCACGAGAGGCATTCAACAGCTGCCCCTAACTGACCGTCCTGCTTAAAGTAGCCTGACGCTACTTTAAGCAGGACGGTCAGTTAGGGGCAGCTGTCTCGCCGTTGAAATACCAGTCAACACGTCTACACGCGCACGGCAAAGCAATGCCCTCACGGAACGCGCCCATTCACGTGCGGTAGCTCGGGAGGTGCCAAGATTGCTCATATCGTTCAGGAAATCAAGCGGTTCCCCCAATACCTTTGAACATTGTAGCTACATGCGCGCGTGCGTAGCCTGACATGCAAGAGACGTTCGAATAATACCGACAACAAAACCAATCCAATATCCTCAGTTTTGCACGTAGCTGGGCGTTCTGTCATGCGATCAAAATGCCGCCTGTTCAGCGGACCGCCGACATGAAATTGTGGGGGCAGAGATAGCACCCTAGAGTTCGGAGCTGGCACACATGACGCAAAGATTACGTCGTCTGCAACACAGAGCACTGAGGCACGTCTCAGCCACTTAATAATTTCGAAACTACTACAGTCCTCCATCATGCCATCGAATGCGCGACCGAGGGAATCAAGAAAGCCGCTATGCGCATGTGCAAGACGCAAGACGCTGGAGGTAAGCCAATGGGTGGAGAACCCCATCCACCCCGGTGAGCCATGCGAGTCCCAAGATGGTTCTACTACGAGGCATGGCATGGCGCTGCAACGGTTACCAACAGGCCCGTCCAACTATGCAGGTGCTGCCTCGCTCTGTAGGCGCAATGCGCTGCAATCCCACCCGGTAACGTGTTCGTTCCCAGTACTCAAAAGGCCATCAAGGCGGATCACGAATTCGAACAAGGCTACCATATCGAACGCGTGCAACTGCACAGGTAGCTAGACTCTGCAGAACTGAGCTGTAAACGGAGTAAGACACTCCCACAGTAGACCGGCTCAGCAAAGCGTTCCTCCAAGATGTGCTGCAATCTGCCCCTGTGCCAGCATACGTCAGGTGCGTCAGGTTTCGTATGCAACAAACACGCACCCACTGAACAAAAGTATCAGCATACGAGTTTAAGCGGTTTGAGGCACCGCGCGCTGAGTCTGCCGAATTTTGCACCACTGCGGCACAGC
>NW_024016262.1:0-1974 GCF_000499745.2 Eimeria mitis | reverse complement strand
TTCGCGCGTTTGTCCATGTCGGCCCTCGTACAAGCTAAAACGCGACAGTGCCCATAACCGCATCCATAACGAGGCTTTGCTTGGCGCGCTTTCAGAGGTGCTACGAACTTGTCTGCTTGATTAGCATTCTACCTGGTCGCAGCCTTGGCGTACGCTTATAATTAGTGCGCGATCGAAACAACAGAGAAAGCCTCGACACGCCGCAAACGAAAACGCTTGCACATGAACTAGACACCTCGCAATACTCACACATGCAGTCCCCCTACCGCTTCCCCAACATACTCATTATACGCATATCGGCAGATTCAGCTGAATTTGGCAACGGCGAACGGACCAAGCGCAACTTCGATGTTTCTTGCTGCATTGCATGCCACTTTCAAATTCAGTTTTGTCCGAAGATTACCGACAACCGACCTCATTCAGGCCGTGGCTCAAACACCAGATGCATCAAGAGAGAGAGCCTGCTTCCTCTTTGTCTGCGTGCTCTGTTGGATAACAATGGATATTTTCCTGGGCAGTACTTGGTCTAAAGATAAGCAGCTGCGAAGTCTTATGTTGCACGTAGTCCAAACCCAAAACAAATCAGGGGCTGTCACCAAACCAGAACTACCCGCCTCCAGTACGTTTTCCGCATCCTTACGGGTTATGCGATTGGCGCATAATGAGTTGCGGAATTCGCGTGAATACGTGAAAGCGTAATGAGCATCTAAGCAACTACCATCACACATGACGAAACTTGCCGCAAATACTACAGTGCGTTTGACACAAAGCAGCGCAGTGCCCCGGCGAATGCCCTACACGTAGTGCGCTGCACGCACACTGCCTCATGCGTTCACTGGGAACGTAATGTCAGACTATGTTTCGCAAGCGCACGTCGCAACGCCAAAACGTCGAGACCTCCCGTACCAACAGGTACCAAAGAGGATCACGGTCACAAATCGGATGCGTTTGCCTCTGAGAGCGTACGTCCTGAGCAAGCCAGCGACCGACTGTACGGCTAAACGGAGATACGCCCCAACGCTGGTGGCCATTCGCACGCTCACCCTAAGTAGACCCATCATGATCACCCATGCAGTCCCCTTGCCTCTCCGCAAAATATTGCAGAATCGCCTGCCGGCACACCGACCTGAATACAACCAGGGCAAGCGAATCAAGCGCAAGTTTATACCAGCTACAGAACGATGGAGCTGGTCGCGTCTTTGTCGGATCGCGTCTTGTCGAAAAACAATAGGTCATCCTTAACGTATAGGACGTCGCGCTCGAAGCACCACGCACGTGCGGATCAAGGGTGCTTTGCAGCCCGGCTTCGCGTTTGCCTCTTCGTACTGTTTTGGAGTACTGCGAACACTTTGCCGTTAGGCGCCGAACTCGGACGTACATCACTCTGACGTTCACAACATTAACATCATCCGAATACCAAACGGCCTGAATAATCTAAGGCCACGAGTACTCGCCAGGTGCNTCACAACATTAACATCATCCGAATACCAAACGGCCTGAATAATCTAAGGCCACGAGTACTCGCCAGGTGCACCAGTACAATCTTTCTTGTTACCTAACAGCCACACAATGCGGTTGCACTCCCCCGTTTTCTGCTGCATGTCTCATGTGTACCTACACAACATGCCTTTGCTGCGGTGTCGGTCGTGGCATGTCGAAGACAACCAGCACTTTGCCCGAAGACAACCAGCACTTTGCCTTAACGGCTTGAGCACCAGTGGTTCTGACCGTTCGGCACAAATTATCGCCGAGTCTGTGCTGCCTCCTAGCACGCATTGCGCTGCAGATTCACTGCGTCACCAGTCCACTCAGGTCGGCTGCCAACCCAGACTCTGTTTCGCAAACGCATATTGCAATGCCGAACCATCGTTCCCCAGTAGACGCTACAGAAGAGTCCGGTCAAACTGCCGACCTGCGACTTCCTCTCACACTGCAACACCATGAACATGCACACAGGTACGACACGCGTCCATA
>NW_024016261.1:0-1976 GCF_000499745.2 Eimeria mitis | reverse complement strand
TATATATATATATATATATATATATATTATATATAATACATACTACTGCGTGTATATTATATTAAATTTTATATATATTTTTTGTATAGATTGTTTACTCTAGATAGTATATATTGTGTAGTTAGTTTTTCTCTTCTCTTAGTTATTGTTTGTTCTCTCTCTTTATCTAATATAGGTTTTAATATTTAAATAAAATAAAATGAGGCAGAATAAAATAAAATAATAAAATAATAAGAGAAAATAAAGTAAAATAATAAGGTAAAATAAAATAAAATAAACTAAAATAAAATAAAATAAACTAAAATAAAATAAAATAAAATAAAAATAAATAAAATAAAATAAAGTGAAATAAAATAAAGTAAAATAAAATAAAATAAAATAAAAACGACAACGGCAGGATTCGAACCTACGCGGGCAGAACCCAATGCCTTAGCAGGGCACCGCCTTAACCACTCGGCCACGTTGCCGGGGACCCGCCGGTGGCAGCCGAATGCACTACCTTATTATACTTTATATATAAAATATAATATATATAATATATATATATATATATATATATATATATATATATATATATATTGCAACGGCATGCAAGGGGATGCAAGCAGCCAAGTAAGGTGTTGGCTATAGAGAGTCAAGCAACTGTTCAACTGTTCTCTACAGGGGTAGTGCATGCAGGTTAGTGGGGCTTTCTTGCGCATGCATGAGCCGCTGTCTTGCAGCAGGAGCTGCAGAGGTGTGTGTGTGTGTGTGTGTGTGCTGCCTCCCGCTACATACCGACGGGCCTCCCCGCCTGACTCCTGGCGTATATTTGTTTCTATATGCCCAGGGTGTCTAGACACACCAGCGAGGGGTCAGTTGCTTTGGGGGCCCCCCTATCACATATTTTTGGTTCTTCTTAAGATTCCGATTGCCTCTAGTTAATGTTGAGGATCATCGCTACAGTTGGTAACGCATGGTCATCCGGGGAAGGTGCGAGCAGCGAGAGAGCTCCACCCCCGTAGCTGGGTATGCTGGTGTATAGAGCCGATCAGCACGAAAAGAAGCTGCAAGAGGACTTGAAATATTCTCGTTGACACAAAACCTCAGCCATGGTTGCTTTCCTCATAACTAAGATCGATCAGAATATTTTCTCCGGTGGGGGAGTGAGAACAGCAGCTGGACGGCTCGTTGCGCTGAGACGAAGGAAGTATCTGCTTTGCATCTGACAGAAAATTTCTTTACACGGAAACTAAATCGTGAGGACGATGAGGGCTGAGGGTCTACGATGCCGAGCACAACCGCAGGGTTATCCAAAAAAGCAGTAGTGGCAGAGCACTGGCCCGCACACAACTTGCAACGCAGTGATGGGGGAAAATGAAGTGGGTTTCGCACCAACAGACCCACGTCGAGTCTTCACTGCACTTATATATTACTGGTGAGTACTTGCTAGCTCTACTTGATACAAGCTGCAAAGTGGGCCTGAAGGAATACCAACGCAGCGCAGAGGCGGTGCGTTTGCCGGCGATGAACTACATGAGCGTTGTCGTGATGGTCTTATGAAGACAGTGGCATCCGAGCAACAGAAGAAACTGGCACAGTTGTAGCGACAGTTCACAAATAGTGCTAAAGGACTTTCTAGAGGGCCAGCCAGGGGCTGAGAGCAAAATGAACTATGGCAAACGGGCAGAAGCCGTCGCTCGCCGAGAGAGAGGGGGAACGTAGCGCATGGCTTCACTCCCCTCTATAGAAGGGGGATGCAATAAGTGTTTCAGATGCCCCTAGAAAGGTCCTGCATGAATACCTGTATTGTGTAGCAGTCCTTTCAACATTTGACTTCGCCGAGGCAATCTGGTTTGTTCAAAGATATTCCTGCGACAGGAGCAAGAATTATTTAGGTAGAAATAAACGACAGCGAATGAAGCTAAGCGACAACGGCAGGATTCGAACCTACGCGGGCAGAACCCAATGCCTTAGCAGGGCACCGCCTTAACCAC
>NW_024016260.1:0-1977 GCF_000499745.2 Eimeria mitis | reverse complement strand
AAGCCCTTCACGTACGTTGCTGAAAATATACTGCCTTGGCTTCCTATTGGCTGTATCTCCTCCTCTAGTGATGTTTGTCTTCATTGTTTCATCTGCTCTGCGCATTTCATTCGTGTGGTTGAGTCGCATCCGAGCTGTATTGAGCGTGTTTTCTTTTGGGGCATTCCATGTATTAGTCAGCTACTGTGGTTCTATCTGTGTGTATTTGTGTTCGTCTTGTTGGTGCATTTTCATTTGTCGGGCGCCTGTGCCCATTGCGTCTTTAAGGTACTCCTTAGTTCTGTCTAGTTCGCGGTGTTTTCGCCTGTTGTTTCCAGCGGTATTCCACGCCTGCCATTTTAGCGTAGATCATTTGTCTTTCCTTCGCCATGCATGAACATGCTTCTTTCTCAGCAATGTTAGGCCGGTTTCTTTGTTCTACGTGTCTGTATAATCTTCTTTATTAGTTGCATAGGGCTTCAGAGTTTGGCATTGTCCGATGTTCACGCCGAAGCGTGAGGTGGTTTTGCTTTTGTAACGTGTTTTTGACCGCTCTGGGATGTGGTGCCTTCTTCGCAGTGAGGAGGTTTGGGCGAACATAAAGAAAGCCATAGAAAACTCCGCTTCTGCCTCTACCCAGTCTGCTCTCCTTGCTACCGCTTTACTTCTGTTCACTTCTTTCATAGTTCTCTAGGCCTTGTCAAGAAGGAGCAACTCGGTGAGATCTTCTTGAAACTCAGTTGCCATGCCTGTGTTAGTGCAACTGCAGTATCCGCAGTGTCTGCAGAACAGCAGGAAGTATATGTTTCTTTCAACCCCTAAACTGGGGCCCCCTACAGAGATATTGCATGAAACAAAGTGTCACACAGCGCTCCTAACTTTGGCTTGCAGCCACCGCATCGCTTTTGCCGCTTGCGCGGTCCTATCCTCAACCCGCAGAGTCGTTACAAATGTAGCTCGTCATGACTAAGACTTTGCCCTTTAGCTGATCATGGCTGGAGATATGGTAGGATAAAGCACCAAACAGAAGCCCAGGATACGGTTTTTGAAGGCTTGCTGCAGAGCATGTATGCCCCGCTAGAGCTTGCCATATTTTCCCTGCATCGTATGCAAGCTAGTAGCACGTCATACCTCCTAGAAAGCTAAGTGGCCAGGGTGAAAGGCAAGCATCCACTCGTGCCTCCTGCAACACCAGAACAACAGACCAAGCAGTTGAGGTCAGAGCCATGTGTCAGCGGGGTGCTTTCTCCGCGTACTGCACCGCCTTGGGTCCGGTGGTCGCAGCTCCGATTCCCAGCATTGGTAGTTGAAGCTCTGCTATGTATAAAGAAAAATGACTGAGACACATTGGAGGCTTCGCTTTGGGGCTTTGCAAGCGATTTTCCAGGCGAATGAAAGCGCGAAGAAGAGGTCAAGCGGTTCCTTGTCTCGTGTGGTAATGCAAGAGCAGAAGAGCGAGTTTATTGTATCCGTGCAGCTCCATCGAAGCCCCGAGGTTATCACCCCACATTCTCTCTAGCAAGGATAAGAGACCCTTGTATGTAGCCAGAAAAGACAGCAAATTACGCCCCCACACGAGAAATAGACGCAGCACCGCCAACACCCATTGAAATCGCCCGATTAAGGCTGAAAGAACATTTGTTCATTTTAGCCACAGTAAAACAACTTTCCGATTTTGTGTCAGAAGAGCGGCATGCCTCGAACAACCAGCTGCACCCCCTGCTCCGCGAGCAAGGCCTACAGCGCATGGAAAGCCCTGTAGCCAGTCAGCAGACCAGCGGCCTTGCAGTGCAGTTACAAGCTACAACCAGTTGCATTTGTTTGGGATCTTGTGTCTTTGTGATTTAGTTGCTGAATCTGTGCCGAACACCATGAGAAAGCTCGCTTCAGTTTTGCTTTCCGCTGCCGTGCTGGGGGCCGCCCACCACGTGGAGGGCAGCGACTCGGATAAAAAAGGATCGGCCGGTGGGTGGAAGCGAAAATACAGGAAAATAATCC
>NW_024016259.1:0-1978 GCF_000499745.2 Eimeria mitis | reverse complement strand
AGCCGCCGGTGATGAAACGCAGTCTCGCTTCTGGGTCGACAATCTTTGTGAATGTTATTCTACAGGTTACTGGCTGAGCTGAAAAAGAAAAAAATAAATCAAAACACCAAGGAGAAATGCGGTGCACACCCAGCTGCTGGACTTGCAACAGGGGAGGGTTCCCTAAGAAGTATCTCAGCAGTGCGTGCTTCACGCATGCAGGTACAAGGGATACACTGTGCAAGTATTATTTATTTGAATATCTATGGGCTAGAAATATTGTGTCACTGCTTTGATGAAATATGGCTTACATATACTCTGCTTCTCTGCGAACCTGCAGGTGAGGAAGAAACCAGAATCTGAGAGTGCGCTCACGAGACAGCGCTTGAAGGGCGTCTTCAGAACATCTTGTGCAGACTGGGTCTTGCATTTCGCCTCTGCGTTTCTACACTTATCAACGCAATTCTGTAATGAAGCTGCGTCGCGGTAGGTCGGCACAACGTCGGAGCAGTCTGGAAAGCAGTCAAACACAGTACAGATGAAACATTCTGCTGACCCGCCGGGCAGTGCCCCTGCACTTCACAGTTAGCAAATCCTGATATATCGATCGTCTTACCAACGCCAATAAACATGTCTTTGCACTCCTCCAGTCCATCTGCTTCTGTGCACACCTTTGAGGCGTCAGAGCCAGTGAGGGCTGATACGCACGTACGCAAACATAGACACACACACACACACACACACACACACACACACACAAGCACACACACACATACAGATACAGATACACACGCATACGCGCATACACATACATACGCACATACACATACAAACACACATACAAACAGTCAAAACAACAGCATTTTCTCCTAAGAGCAGCTGCATGAGATGCACGCATAGATATACGGGACGAATATACTGCACCGGGAAAACGAAACTCGAACCTGAAACTTTTCCAGTACTGCTGTTCTTTTGCACCCTTCGTCTATGTACCGAATTGCCCTCTGGTGGTAAGCACCTGAGTCAAAGAAACATGAAAGAGATACCGAAAAGAAGAAACATTCCGCCCCCTCCTTCTACACGTTTTCTGCATATTACTTGCATCCTTAAATTCTCTACAGTACTGATAAACATCTAGTGAGACAATACACCCAAATGAATGCAAGCAATGTACAAACTCACGGAGCATCACATCCGGACCACTCTGACGTTTCTGCAGAGCCAGATGCAGACGCCGCCATTTCAGCGAATCCACCGCTTTCCGAGTCCTCTTCCTCACTGGATGTTTCCCCATCCATATCTGTGAAAAAAAGGACAGAGGTGTGGAGTTGTCTCTAAAAAAGTACGTAGTCGGCTCGGGCTGTCAAACGAGAGCGGGATGCAACTCTATTGTTGTATTCAATAGCTGGGCCAGCACAAAAAAAAGGATGCAGGCTCTACACATACTTCCTTGACCTCTTAAGCATGTTTGAAACTCTTGAATGGCGTCCTCATCACAGTATTCAGATCCGGAATAAATTGGCTTATATCTCCTCCGCGCGAACAAAATATCCTCTCCAGATAACACCGCTATGCAACCACTCCACTCCGTCCACTCAGCTGTCCAGCAGTAGCCGACGCACGGTGGCACGGAATTTCCGCATGGCTCGTTTTCCTCTAAAATGCAATCAGGGTCACTATCAACAGCTTCAGCAGCTATGGGGACCCGCTTTCTGTGCCGCTGAGGGTAGTTATAGGTCCCCCTGCATGTTGCATCGCAAATAGACCATTCTCCCCATTCCCCGGGAAAGCAAGATTCCGGTATGTGTCTAATGACTTGCGACGCTGCTCCCCCATCGCCTGGCCGGTCGGCGGCGTCCGCTGCAGCCAGAAAAACACCAAATGAAGTGTTTATAAAATATAATGATGTACATGTTCAAAACCTTAAAGCTGCAAGTGGGAGGTGCTGAAAGAGCAACACATCATCGCTGCGCTCTTTGCAACAGCACCTTTCAACATG
>NW_024016258.1:0-1981 GCF_000499745.2 Eimeria mitis | reverse complement strand
TCTCCTTGATTCAGGTTAGGGTTTAGGGTTTAGGGTTTAGGGTTTAGGGGCGAGGGTTTAGGGTTTAGGGGCGAGGGTTTAGGGTTTAGGGTTTAGGGTTTAGGGTTTTTGTGTTGCTTGTGGAGACAATCAAACTGTTTGTCTCCTTGATTCAGGTTAGGGTTTAGGGTTTAGGGTTTAGGGTTTAGGGTTTACGGGTAGGGGGGTAGGGTTTAGGGTTTATGGGTTAGGGGGTAGGGTTTAGGGTTTAGGGTTTAGTTTGTCTCTATTCTGTCTCTTTTGTCTCCTTTTTCTCTGTATTTGTCTCCTTTTGTTTTATTTGTCTCCTTTTAGCTTTATTTGTCTCTTTTTTATTTTATTTGTCTCCTTTCTGTCTCTTTTTTATTTTATTTGTCTCCTTTCTGTCTCCTTTCTGTCTCTTTTTTTATTTAATTTGTCTCCTTTCTGTTGTCTTTGTCTTTTTATTTATTTTTAGGAGACATATGGGCCTGGGGGACCTCCCACGTAAGTGTCTCCTTTCAGCAGCAGCAGCAGCAGCAGCAGCAGCAGCAGCAGCAGCAGCAGCAACAGCAGCAGCAGCAGCAGCAGTAGTTGAATGTGCTGCTGTTGCTGCTGCAGTTTGGAGACAGTTTATATAGCCAGTGCATGCATACATGCATTTGTTCTGTTTTTGCTGCTGCTGCTGCTGCTGCTGCTGCTGCTGTAACTGCTGCTGCTGCTGCTCCTCCCACTGTTCCTCCCTCCTGCCTCTGCTGCTGCTGTTGCTGCTGCTGCTGCTGCTGCTCCTCACTCCTGCTGCTGCTGCTCCTGCTGCTCCTCCCTCCTGCTGCTGCTCCTGCTGCTGCTGCTGCTGCTGCTGCTGCTGCTGCTGCTGCTTAGTGTGTAGGCCACGGCGACCCAGCAGCAGCCCCCAACAGCCCCACCCTGGTGAGGGTACTCCGAGCAAAGGGAGCTCACAAAATTGCATGCGGGGGCCCCCGTTCCCTCGCTCTATACAACGCAGCAGCAGCAGCAAAAACGGCTGCGGGGGCCCCCCAGGGGGCCCCCCAGGGGGCCCCCCCCAAGGGGGCCCCCAAGGGGGCCCCCACCCCAGCTGCTAGGGGGGCCCCCACCCTTGCTGCTGGGGGCCCTACCAGGGGGCGGGGGCCCCCAGCCAGTACGAGGGGGGGGCCCCTGATGGGGGCCCCCCTTCAGGGGGCCCCCAACAAGAAGGGGGGGGGGCCCCTAGCTGCTGCTGCTGCTGCTGCTGCTGCTGCTGCTGCTGCTGCTGCTGCTGATGAAAAAGGATTTGTAAGAGGTAAGGAGGAGACGAAGAGATACATAGAGTAGATGTAGGTGTATATACACCTGAGGTTTTGCTGCTGCTGCTGCTGCTGCTGCTGCAGTAGTAGTAGTAGTAATAGCACCAGCAGCAGCAGCAACAGCAGCAGCAGCAGCAACAGCAGCAGCAGCAGCAGAATGCATGCATGCGCTGCTGTGGGGCCCCGCAGGAGACACCTCGGGTGATAGAAGAAGTAAACAAATTAATAAAGATACGGGGATGGAGACAGCGAAAACAGAAGATAGAGAGGTGCTGCTGCTGCTGCTGTTGCTGCTGCTGTTGCTGCTGCTGTTGCTGCTGCTGCTGTTGCTGCTGCTGCTGTAGTTGCTGCTGCTGTTGTTTTTTTTTTGCTGCTGCTGCTGCTGCTGTTGCTGCTATTGCTGCTGCTTCTGCTGCTACAACAACCATCACTGCTGCTGCTGCTGCTGCTGCTGCTGCTGTTGCTGCTGCATGTGTGTATTAGGGTTTAATGGATGCATGCGGGGTAGAGAACCTCTGCTGGTGGGAGAGAGAAACAAAAACTAAAAAGATAGACGCACTGCTGCTGGCGGCGCTGCTGAAAGCAGCAGCAACAGAAGTAAGAAACAATAAACAAAGAGACAGGAGGAGACAGGATATATATATGTATATATATATATATATATATATATATATGTATAT
>NW_024016257.1:0-1982 GCF_000499745.2 Eimeria mitis | reverse complement strand
TAGCTAGCTAGATGGCTAGCTAACTGGAGTACATACTAGCTAGCTGTAAGACTAGCTAGCTGTGTGTTACGCCATCTGGAACTACAGCTATTTAGGTGGAAACCTTGCTAGCTAGCTAGCCAGACGCACTGAGGATCGAGGCAAGTCAACGATGAAATCCTTGACGGAGTAACGGATGAACTCATAGTCGCCCTGGCATTTGTCAATCACAGCCCGAGAAACTGCAAATACACACAAACACAAAAAAAAAAAAAACACACACACCACAAAATTAGGGTTTAGGGTTTAGGGTTTAGGGTTTAGGGTTTGGTGGGGTTTGCAGAGTGCATCCAACTGCCAAGCGTTGGCGTTCATGGACCCCTCCCCCCGCACCCTTCTCGTCAGCCGTATGATCAGACTTGAGGGTTTAGGGTTTAGGGTTTAGGGTTTAGGGTTTATTAGGGTTTAGGGTTTACTTTCTTTGTGGGGCCCCTCTAAGAGGCAGATGGCGACGTGAGCCACCGCCAGTCTGTCGTTCTNGGTTTACTTTCTTTGTGGGGCCCCTCTAAGAGGCAGATGGCGACGTGAGCCACCGCCAGTCTGTCGTTCTGAAGGTACCAGGCCAGCAGCTCGACGTGCTCGGTTACTAGCCGCGCATCAGCTGTCAAGTCACCTCCGCCCTGCTCACAAACCCTAAACCCTAAACCCTAGTAAACCCTAGTAAACCCTAGTAAACCCTAAACCATAGACCCTTGTCGATATGCGGAGAGAAGAACCTCTAAACACGAATCAATATACAGGGGAAACACTAAACCCTAAACAATACGCCATATACTCTGCATCGAGCATGCTATACCCACCAAACCCTAAACCCTAAACCCTAAACCCTAAACCACGTCTGCTTGTTTCCTCATGCGGATCGCTGCTGTGGCTAATCCTGGGGCCTCGGGGCCCTCATAAGGGGTCGATCAAAGGGTTTCCCCCAAACCCTAAACCCTAAACCCTAAACCCTAAACCCTCGTAGATGCTCACAAAGTCAGCAGACTGGTTAGATGCGAGAGAAGAGAAGGGGAGATGAGAAAACAGCAGCAGCAGCGGTGCTGCTGCTGCCGTAAGGAGGCGCCACATGGCTGGGCGTGGTGTTGTTGTAGGGTTTAGTTTCTTATTCCCTATTTATTTACTTTATTTATATTTCAAAATAAAAAGAAACAAACAAAAAAAACAAAAAAAACAAAAAAGCAGCAGCAACAAAAGAAACGGGGGCCAACGCCCGCCAGCAGCAGCGCCAATCGAGTCAAGCAACGCAGGGGAAACCCCAAACCCTAAACCCTAAACCCTAAACCCTAAACCCTAATTCTTTCAGCTGCAACTCTCAAGAGCTTCTCAATCCCTTAACACCCTTAAAAACCTAAACCCTAAACCCTAAACCCTAAACCCTAAACCCTTGCAACAAGCCTGGGGCTGCTGAGAGGACCGCCGCTGCTTTCCCAGCGGCTCCAGGCGAGGAGGTATATATAGAGCAGCAGCAGCAGCAGCAGCATCTGCTGCAGTAAAAAATAAAAAAATAAATAAATAAAAAGTAATTTAATTTTATTTTTATATATTCTCCTTGCATGCAGCTTTTTATTCATTTATTCTAGCCGCTGCTGCACCACCACAACCGCTCCCCCGAGAGCGAGCGCTCCACTGCAACGCAAACCCTAAACCCTCGCATAAACCCTAAACCCTAAACCCTAAACCCTAAACTATACACTCTAACCCTAAACCCTAAACCCTAAAACCCTAAACCCTAGACCTTTAACGCTGCACCGCACCCATCAAACCCTACACACTCTGCTGCAATACAGAGCAACTCAACGAGGGTTTCGGTTGAGGCAGAGGGTTAGGGTTTAGGGTTTAGGGTTTAGGGTTTACTGGGCCTCAGGAGAAGGTGTAGGGTTTGCTCGTGGGGTTTAGGGTTTACTCCTAGGGTTTTGAAAGATGTATACACCTTCGGTGCAACC
>NW_024016256.1:0-1983 GCF_000499745.2 Eimeria mitis | reverse complement strand
CGTGATGATCTGGCGTTTTGGCGGATAAGGGAGAATTACTGTCCTTTCTACTTTACGAGTTTGTCCTGGGCATAGGAAGTGAGTCTTCTCCAACATTTCGGAAAACGACAGTCGCCAGGGCGCAGAGACCTCTAAGCGGAAGCCTTTTGCGCTGCGCCGCCCGGTTTTTTCTGTGTGAGCACATTTTGCCTCTCAGCTTCTGCGTTTCCACCTCAATTCTCATGCGGCAGTCGATACACCGAAGGCTTGGGGTTCAGAACAAGCTGTACCGTTACAGTGTTATTTTCCCCCTTCAAAGCATGTTGCGGAGCCACGTTTGCACTCCACAAGGCTACCGCGTTGATTTTCCGCGCACAGGTGCCGAACGCCTTTGCGTCTCAACGCGTGTTGCTTGAGTTGGTGAAGTGCCGGCGCCGAAGTAGGTGGCTGCCAATTCTGACAAGTCTTGTGGTTGCAGCGCCTTCGCAGTATCAATCGAAACCCCGTTGCCGCCTTCGGAACGCGTTGTCCACCCCCCGTTGGACCAAACGCTTTTCTGGGAACAGGAGGTGAGTCGATTTAATGAAACCGCTGGCGTTAGCGGCTGGATTTGTCTTCTGTGAAGAGTGCATGTATGATTTAAGGAGTCTACGCTGCGCACGAGACGGGGCAAATATCGGCCGGAGGTGTAATTTATGCCGGGAATGGGAGGGCTGGGAATAGGAGGGCAGGAACGGCTCCTTATGTAGCGGGAACTAGTCGATTTCCAGAATCTGACCACGCGAGAAATGGACGGCGTAGGTTAGGCATCATTCGATAACAACAGGAGATATACTTGTCAATCCGTGCCCCCATAATCAGCAAGTGAGCTCGCATTCCTAAACGGCAATGCTGGTGCTCGTCACAGCGATATTGCTCCCCAAAACAGCTGATCCGAGTGTCCTCTGTACAATAAACACCGCGTCTGCCACATTCCGCGAGTGGAAACGGCATACACAGTGGATGCATGGGGTGTTCACCTTCCTGGCATGCGCACATGCACTTTGTACGGCATTAGCACTCCCGGAATGCAGGCGACGCGGAGTCTAACTGCATTGTGAAAACTGAGCAGTTCCTGTTTGAGTATGTCCCTTCTACTTGGGTTTATGTATGCATCCTTGCCGTGCGCAAGCAAATTGGAAGAGTGTCGGCAGGAGTGTGTCTACGAGCAGTCTCATTCCTAAAGTGGACGTGAGTGGTTCACGTGTGCTTGACGTTCTAGGAAGTAGCGAAGCACTTCAAGGGTAACACGTGTTACTGCCGTCTGTGTGGATCCAGATCGTGCGTTGATGCATCCCTCATGGAGGAAAGCAGGAAAGTTTTGGGTCCGGCCCACGAAGGCAGGTCCACACCTGTGAATTCGATGCGGCTGGTGCCTCGTCCTTTGAGTTGAGAGAACTACTTTGGAGCACAAATGGGACCGTTTGGCCTCCCCACGTGTCTTCCGTTGCTTGCTCAAATGCAGCTAGTAACTGTCGAAATTCGGGGAGTTCTTTCCTAAACAGTGTGGTCAGTTCCGCCTTAGCGACCCTGTGCACAGGAAGTGGGTCCCTCAAAGTCATGCTGTTTTAGTGTGGCCCGGACCACATGCGGGGGCGACGGGAGCTAGTGTGCTTGTTGCGCTGCGTTTCGCATGCGCGCCTTGCCGGAGCAGAACACCACTTGCTCACAGCGAGAACCCTACATGCCTCCCTGCGCTGTTTGCACAGAATGTGCGTCTTCATTCTCCTGAAGCGTCGTGCATCGCTGCTATTGCACGCTGCAGGAATGCGCCCGCGCGGGCTCTGCTTCCTGAACTTTCCTGTCGCTGAAGCCTGTCTGGTTTCAGCTTAACGCGGCATATAGACATGCTACATCCTCGACTTCAGAGACTCGATACTGAAGAGGAGCGTTGCCTCCACTGCGGATGCAGCTAGTGCGTTGTTTGCTCTACTGTAGACGGCAGCTGTGTTACCTGCCCTATCG
>NW_024016255.1:0-1984 GCF_000499745.2 Eimeria mitis | reverse complement strand
CCGTTTGTGCTGCCGCTGGGCAGGGTTCGGGGGAGCTGTCGCGGATGGTGTGGCCGCACCGACGCCGTTGTTGCTGCTACTGTGGCAGTTGCTGCTTTTTCCATTGTTGTTGCTGCTGTTACTGCTGCAAGTGCTGTTGCTACTGCTGCTGCTGCTATCGCTGCTGCCTCTCGCAGTGTGTAGTGCAATTCTTCAGATATCCGGCGGCGCGGCCAACCGTTTGCATTGGCCTGTCTTGCAATCCATCAGCCGAGAGGCTGGAGCTCCTGCTGCAGCAGCTTTCGAGTGCTTACTACAAGGAACCGTACGCTGGCGCTGCTGCTCCTGCTGCACTCTGCTGCTGATGCGTGCCGTTGCTGCTCCTTTTCACGGCGTTGGATGCCGCTGCTGTTGTCGGCTACGCGATGCTACTGCTGCTGCCGATGACTCGCTGCTGCTGCTACTGCTGCTGTGGGTGTCTTACTGCTGCTGCTGGTGCAGACGGGAGGTGCTGCTGCATGCGTTGGCGATGCACGTCGAGACGTTTCTGGTGAAACTGCCTTCGCAGCCAAATCTATGGGAAGAGATGCAGCAGCGAGTGCAGCAGCAGCAGCAGCAGCAGCAGCACTTGGAGCAGCTGCAGCTGCAGCTGATGCGAGACCGTGCGAGACGAGGGACTCTGCATAAAAGCAAAAAGGCCGCCGCAGCAGAAGCAGCAGCAGCAGCAGCAGCGCGAGACGGAGATGCAGCAACGACGCAGCAGCAAGCAGCCGAATTCCACATGGCGGTCGCTGCGAGGCTCCGAGGGGAAGAACAGCAAATGGATGGTGCTTTGCCCCTCACGCCTCTGTAGGTCGTGCTTCGCTACTGCTGCTGCTGCTGCTTCTGTCACTGAGGCTTAGGCTGCTGCTGTGGCTGCTGTTGCTACTTTGGGTGCTGCTGCTTCGGCTGCTGCTGCTTCGGCTGTTGCTGCTGTCCCTCGTGCCGCTGTTGTTACGCATGCCATTGCTTCTGTTTCAGTGCAACACCCACTTCCTTCAGCCATATCTGCTGCTGTTGCCTCCCCCCTTGTGGGACAAATGCTGCAGCAGCAGCTGCTGCTGCTGGTGGAGCACCACCAGAACCAGAAGCAACAAAAACAGAAAGGGTTGTGTGACTTGATCTGCAGCTGCAACATCGCAGAACGGCTGAGCAGACCCAACCGCCTTTCCGTTGCTGCACGAGACCTAGCGGCAGACTTCCAGGTGTGTGCTGCTGCTGCTGCTGCTGACGCTGCTGTCCTTGCTGTTCGTTGCCGCTGTGAACTACGACAGCTGGTGAAGGCTGTTGCTCCCTGCAAATGCTATTTTCCGGCTCGTTTGCTGATGCAGATGCTTCTGTTGCAACTGCTGCAGCTGTTGCACTAGCACGTCCTGCTGCTGTTGTCGCTGCTGCTGCGAGATCGTGTCTTCAGCATTGCCTGTACGGAGGCGGCGGCCCATCCTCGTGTAGCAGCAGCCTCAGGCAACTGAGGGCCAGCCCTTCTCAGGTCAGCTACAACCTTTGCTGCTGCTACTGCGGCTAGGTGCCGCAGCTACTGCTGCTGCTGCTATGCGCTGCTGCACATCTCTGCTGCTGCTAGCTCGCTGTTTTATGCT
Source organism: Eimeria mitis (assembly GCF_000499745.2). Classification (NCBI taxonomy): domain Eukaryota; phylum Apicomplexa; class Conoidasida; order Eucoccidiorida; family Eimeriidae; genus Eimeria; species Eimeria mitis. The sequence continues at coordinate 368 of NW_024016255.1, read as the reverse complement.
CGTTTGCTGACTTTTTTGCATGCAGCAGAGCCTCAACCCGGCAGCAGCATCAGCAACAGCAGGGTGGCCGACCCCAGGCAGCAGCACAGCCCGCGGCTTCCCTGAGGCAGCTGAAGAACTGTCGATGCTTCCAACAGCAGCAGCAGCAGCAGAACCATCAGGTGCAGGGACAGCAGCAGCAACACATTCGGCTGTAGCGGCATATACAGCTGTTGCCCCTGCAACTGCGGCTAGCGGCACCAGCGGCAGCGCCGAATTTTACCGTGCTGAGCAGCAAGAAAACATCTTCAGCTTCCTCCAACATATTGTCAACCAACAGCCGAGGCACCGGAGAGACTTTTTGCTCGTCGAAGCAAGTCCCGCTGCTG
>NW_024016254.1:0-1985 GCF_000499745.2 Eimeria mitis | reverse complement strand
CCCTGTGTGTCAGTAGTGTGGCACTTACTGCTGTGATATAGTTGAAGGGGGAGGACTCGTCTTCGCCTGCTGTTGCCTTTGCGCCTGCAACAGCAGCAGCAGGGATAGCCAGCAGCAGTGCCAGCAGCGCCCTATTGCCCCTCATGGTGGAACTCCTTTCGTTTTGGAGGAGTCTAAGTAAAGAAAAATGCTTAGCTTCTAGTTCGCCTCAATCTCGATCAAGAAAGGGCCGGTTTTCAGCCCCAGTGAAGCATTGGCCTTTTCCTTTGGTGTACGCGCGTGAAACTTATTCCTGTAGCTCGATTACGTTCTTTCTCGGCGCATCTCCAAGAAACAACCCTGATCAACTGATATTATTATGCTTTTAAATGTATTTCATGAAGCAATATCCCAAAAATGCAACTTCAGCCACAGGGCGGCGCTGCATACATATCGGCAATTGGGTCTGCATGACTGCTCTTCTTCCGCAGCCGCCGCTGCGAAGGGGAGTTTCCTGCGTTTTTCCTCTGAAGCCCTCAATTTACATTATTTTAATTGGTACAAACGTCGATTTGGAGTCATTTTGTCGGCGGTTACACCTGGCGGGACACCCAAAGGCACTTCGCTCCGACCCTGTTTCGAGTTTCCGGATTACGTGTTGAGGGTTTTTCTGAAGCAGCAGAGGGACGAATTCTAAAGAGGTATATAGCTCCTCGCAAGCCGGCTTCGTGAGAGTTGAACTAGTTGCTGTGCGCAGCTAATAGCGCCTGGACCAGTACAACTGGCCCTGGCGGCAGCTGGGAAATAATCGACGAAGACGGACAGACAGACGAAGAGACACAGGCGATAAAGCCAGACGCGCACAGACAGACGAATAGAAACGTGTTAGAGAATCATCGAGGCGCAAGCACATACAAAAACTCCACCCCATGGGGATGGAGGGGAGGAGGGCAAGTGTGCGAACCTGAACAGAAGCCTCTCTTGAGCAAAGCAGCAGCAGCAACATGTGTGAAAGAGGCGTCTGGCAGCTGCAGCAGGTTCTCCTGCGCTATAGCGAGACCGGCTATAGCAGCAGTGGCGTTCGTTTCTACCTGAAGCACTTGCTACCCAGTTGGGAACAGCGGAACCCTCAGGTGCGTGGCCCTTCACTTCCACCGCATATTTCGTCCTAGTTGGAGTCTGTAGGTAGTTCCTGGATGTCACTGGCGTTGAGGTGTATCTGCGGACCTTCCTGCGCCTACGGGCGCATGAAGCATTCGTGTATATATGTGTATTATGTGTATTCAAAAGTCTAAACCCTAGAAACATGAATAACTCGACGACTTTGCCAACAGCTGCGAGCAGTGCGTTCGCATGATGCAGGTAGAACATTCTAGGGGTAATGGCGGTGTTGCTGCTGCTGCTGCTGCTGCTGTTTGTGCTGCAGGTGGAGGTGCTTCTGCAGCAAGACAAATATGCCCAGCCGCAGGCGACATTTGTGTTTAGGTCTGGGGCCCGATCTGAAACCCCTTTAGCGAATCTGCAGCCACGGCAGCTCGAGGAGCTGCTGCAGCTGCACAGAGACAGCTCTGGGCCGAACCACTTCCTCAAGCACGGGGGTCCGAAAGTGTGGACGGAAAGGCGCTCTATACAGGTAAACTCTAAATCCTAGGCTCTAACCCTTTTACACGACTGCGCGGTGGAAATATGTTGGGTGTATGCGCTAGTTGCATACTGATGATGCTGACTCCGTGAACCTAGAAAGACAACAATGCAGCTCTCACTTTTTTGCATTTCCTTCGTCTTTGATTGTTTGTTTGATGTGTTGTTTCGTAGTCTGTTAACCTACTTGTTCATTTGTTCCTTGGGATTTCTGTTTGTTTCCCTAGAGTCCTTTGTTTGTTTATTTTGTTGTACGAGTACATGAGTTTCTCTGCGACGGATTTGTTGTGTTTGTTGCAGGGGTTGTGGCGCCCCTCTTTGCCTTCCCAGTTGTTGGCTCTGCGTTGGTTTAGGCGTACGCGGCC
>NW_024016253.1:0-1988 GCF_000499745.2 Eimeria mitis | reverse complement strand
ATATATATATATATATATATATATATATATATATATACATATATATATATATATATATATATATATATACTTTATATATTTATTTATTTATTTATATTTATATTTATATTTATATAAAGAAAAGCTTACAAGCAGTCTGCCACTGCTGGAGTGTATGTGTGAGTTGTTTTATTTGTAGTTTTAGTTTATATATAAGATCATCATCATCAGTATATATATTTTTATTTATATATTTATTTATATTTATATTTATATTTTTATTTTTATTTTTATTGGTGCTGGTGATGGTGGGGTTGTTGTATTTAAGGAGACAGGCGCGGGATGCATATATTAGTGTATTTTTTGTCTCTTCTTTATTTTTTATATAAGGAGACAAACAAACTATAAATAAACACAAACCATCATCACTAAATATACATTCTAATAAACGGGTTAGCTTGCTGTCTCTATACGGAATATGCTGCTGCTGCTGCTGCTGCTGCTGCTGCTGCTGCTGTTGCTGCTGCTGCTGTTGCTGCTGTATTCGCTGCTGCTGCTGCTGCTGTGGGGGGTTTTTTAAAGGCTGCTTATCCTGCTGTTCTACTTCTTGCTGCTGCTTCTCCTCTTCTTGCTGCTGCTGCTGCTGCTTCTGCTGCTGCTGCTGCTGCTTCTGCTGCTGCTGCTGCTGCTGCTGCTGCTGCTTCTGTTTTTGTGTGAGACAACGAAGCACCTTCGCTAGGGCGAGGAGGCCGCTGTTGATAGCAATACCCTCAGCCATGAGTTTATCTGTTTTATTTTTATTTTTATATTTATTATTTTTATTTATTTTGTCTTTGTTGTAGTTGTTTTTATTTTCTCCTCCTGCTGCTGCTGCTCCTGCTGCTGTTGCTGCTGCTGCTGCTGCTTCTGCTGCTGTGCTTTTCTTTATTCTTTCGCTGCCTGCTAGATCAACAAACTGCATCAAACTCAGCAATCTGCTGCTGCTGCCTGCTGCTGCTGCTGGACCTGCTGCAGCAATAACAGCAGCAGGAGCAGCAGCAGCAGCAGCAGGTGCAGCAGCACCAGCAGCAGCAGCAGCAGCAGCAGCAGCAGCAGACTCGTCTGTCTGCTGCCTCAGTGCTATTGAAAAAATTGCATGCGAGCGGGAGGAGCGGCTGTTCTGGGCGGTTGCCTCTGATCCACACAAACCCTAAACCCTAAACCCTAAACCCTAAACCCTAAACCCTCAAACCCTAAACCCCAAACACTAAACCCCAAAAGCTAAACCCCAAACCCTAAATGCTAGACTCTAAACCCTAAAAAACTATTATTGTTAGCTCCTAGTCCCTCTGTGCAGGCTTTGATCAACCCATGCTAAACCCTAAACCCTAAACCCTAAACCCCAAACCCTAAACCCTAAACCCTAGGACGACTGCGACTGTATCTATAAACCCGCATATAAATTGTTAGATGTTTATCTCCTGCCTGTCTAGGGTTTAGCGTTTAGGGTTTAAGAGTTTAGAGTTTAGTATTTTAGGGTTTAGGGTTTAGGGTTTAGGGTTTAGGGTTTCTGACCTGTTGCTCTTGCGTGTACTCCTTGCTGCAGACAGCGAAGCAGCTGCTGGCTGTCTGTGCATGCAATCCACCTTAAACCAGAAACAAAAGGAAAAGAAGATGAGGGGTCGATAGATATAGATAAAGAAGAGACAGAAAAAACAGAGACAGCAGAAACGGAGACAGAAGGAGACAGTAAATCCCGCAGCTCCTCCCCATACACCTCAAGAAAGGAACAATACACCTGCACTCAATAAAAAATAAAAAATAAAAAATAAAAAATTAATGTTTTATTAAAAAGAAATAAAAAATAAAAAGAAAAAGAAAAGAAAACGAAAAAATATAAATTAAGATGAAATATAAAGATATAAACACGAAAAAGAAAGGAAAAGAAAGAAGGGGAAAAAGAATAAATAATTTAAAAAAGAAAAAAAAAAAATATATATATATATATATATATATATATATATATATAT
>NW_024016252.1:0-1989 GCF_000499745.2 Eimeria mitis | reverse complement strand
GTTAGTAGCTGCCTGTCCGTTGTGAAATATCTTAACAGACTCAAGCTATGCGTGTCGCGCGCCATGTTTTCGCATTTATCATATAGGTGGAACTGGCTCTGCAAATGTCTTCGATGAATACGATCGCAATTCATTATTAATGAGAACTCTCGTTCTCTTTTCAAACCAGTGCGTAGCGTACATGCGCTGGGTTCATCAGCGTGGGCTACTAGGCGCAGTGCATAGTTCGTGGTGTACATGGATACCCGCGTTTACCTATGGAGGATGGTAGGTAACGTGCCTGACGGCATCCTGTTGTGATCCCTGCCGTCTCTTTCCATTGGGTTAGCTGGAACACAACGGCTATTATATGCTTTCGCTCTGCTTGTGGAGATACAGTGACTCTGCTCTGCCGCCTTTCTCCGACAGCTGATAACTGCGTTTTACTCGTCCTTGGGGATGGCCGTTCTGCACGTTGTACGGACGCAAGCATTAGTGGCGAATGAGCAATGGCTACCTACAGATATACTTTTTTCCTTAGGGTTTAATACGAAACCATAGTTGCTGGTATGTTCAGTTGACTGCCGCGGCTTTTCGGCCCCACTTTCTCATGCCAATACGATTGTGCCCTTTCTAACACTGCAGATAGAGGAATTTCCTGCTGTGCTCAACCCAGCGAGTTCGTCGTCACCCTAGCTGATTCAAGAGAAACATCGCCAGCTGGTCGCTCACTCTTGTATTCATCATATTTGTATTTAAGTAATAGATGCGAGGTGGTGAAAAACTANCAGCTGGTCGCTCACTCTTGTATTCATCATATTTGTATTTAAGTAATAGATGCGAGGTGGTGAAAAACTACGAAAAAAACGTATTTAGGTTTCATCACTGCCTCATGCAAGAACGGCGGTTTGCGTTGCACTGTATCGTTGAGTTTTATCGTATAGCCGATGAGACATACCGCCATCTGCAAGCAAGCATGAAAGCCTTTATATAGATAGGCAATGTATGCTTAAGCTCCCAGCGGCATTTTATCACGAAATTGTGGTTATATATAAACAGTACCAAGCCCCACAGTAAACTCTATCTGCTCTAAGTAATGCTGCGCCTGAGGTTCTGCCCGCTTTGCATACGCTTGATAAACTAACATTTTTCTCGTGCTCGGTCTGGCTACGCACTAACAAAGTGTCTATGATAGAAAAGCATATGCTTTTTGCGTTTTTTTCTTAGAGCGTCAAAACAATACAAGCAAGCTGTATTTGTGATGCATGCATGGACCCGTGTGCACTGCGTTTCGGTTCAGAGGGTGCGCTGCTTCTTTACCTCCTTCCCCTCTTTCCTGAATGCTGCTGCGATTCAGCAAGGATATGATTTAGTTTGTGCCAGTTGGTTTGCAAAAAGTATTGGATGAAGTTCANGCGAATATAGTGAAGTGCTAGGGTTGCTGCTTAGTATAAAGCTTAGCATAGAGCTGAGTAAGAGCTGCTCTTGGTAACTTTCAGTGTCTGGCGATGCCGCTGTATAGCGTATGCTTTGACGGCCATCTCCACAAAATATGAATCTTATTTTAAGTAGAGGTATTTCTACGAATATCGCTGGAATATTAAGATGTATTATGATATTATAGAATATACTTTATATAATATGATTAAAAAATACTGAACAAATAAAAAGAAGTAAAAAGTACTTTTATTTGTAATGCTGAACTTGAACGTATGGATGGTCAATGAGAAGCATTCAGCTTTCCTCAGCTGTTGTACCTTTCAACAATATAAATTTCCTGCTCATGGTGAAATGTTTGCAAACTGAAGGACAACAAGATATAAAAGATTAACTCTATTGTGTTATAAACTCCGTTTCATAACGCGGATGACTTCAATACTCTTGCGGGTGCACGCAAAGTTGCTGTGTATGGTTTACTTGGACATTGTAAAAGACAACACGAAGCCTCATCTCCTTTTCTCAGTTGATACGGGCAGAGCTTCTGCATGCAGCTGCAAAATATAATATCCT
>NW_024016251.1:0-1989 GCF_000499745.2 Eimeria mitis | reverse complement strand
AGCATGCACAGATACACTGATGTTTGCTTTCATACAAGCTGGATTGTAGCAGTGCCCATACCCTTGCCGACTAGATGATTTGCTCCCAGAGGTCGAGGTGAAGGTCACGCGAGCGCGCTATCGTGAAGCCAGAGACGAGTTCAACATTCAGCCTTGTTTAAGCAAGCGCAGGAGCTGCACACAAACAATCGATGCTAGCACTTCGTGACCTACAGAAGGGCCCCGAAATGGTGGGGGAATGCTTACTAGCGGGAATTGCTGAGTTGAGTGGAGGCAACCGAAGCAAGCCTACTCGGCGTATAACCGCGGGATAGTGCAGCGGGCTGCATGAGACGTACGCATCGAAGTGATTCTGGACAGACTACTAACGAAAACATGAAGTTTCCGAGGCGCACAGATTATTCCACGATCACGCAGACCAAAAGCCGGTTTACTGTTTGAATCTGCCTAGTGCTGCTCAGCGCAATGAGCGCATGGGCGTTGTAAGCGTAGCTCTGTCTACATTCAACGACGCATTCACAGCATGCACCTCGTCCGAACGCAGACGAGGTTAACGAATCCCGTCAAATCAAAGGCACTATGCGCTATCGAGTTTGTTTTGCTTTGTTTTGTGTGGTAGCTATAAAATGAAATTTGGGTTCCCCCTTCCTTCTGCAGGCGTCATGCGAGTTGACGAGGTTCCTATGGACCGCTCCGTCTGCCGTGGCCTGCCCTTCGCTATTCTTGTCCTTAGAAGGATAACTGTCACATCATATTGGTAAATGGTTGTCCATACCACTGAACTGCAGAACGAAATCATTGCACAATCGTAGGTGCTTCCTACGACGTATTCCGGAGCACATATTATGCGTGAATAGTTCACTCAGGCCTTGTAGTAGTGCAACGTTCTGTTAGGTTGGCGTACATCGCATCCACGGACCCACCCGGCCAGTAGGTAACAGAGGAGCACGGCAGAAGCATAACTAGCCTTTCCTGTTTAGCATATTGCAACTCCCCAATTCTGCATGCATGCAAATACAAATCCACCCCTGTCGCCAAATAGCCTAGGCGGCAACAGTACGCATTACCGGGACGAGCAGATAGCTTCGCTTCTAATTGCATACTTCCTGGACCAAAACAGTGGGTGACCGTAGCGCTAGAAAAGACTTAGTGGTGCCCGTAGGCGCAGGCTCGCCCACTACATACACGCACGGCGCTTGCATGCAGGGCACCCCGTTCCCAGCCAAATACTGCGTCTACGCCTATCGGCAAGCTGAGCTGATTCTAGGCAGGGCCTGTTAAGCATACGCATGATACCAATTACAAAGCGATTCACCCGGCATCATGGAGTATGCATGCCGAATCCCTAGTGTTCAACAAAAAGCTGTTCACGACGCTTGGGAAGCATCAGATGAGTGCAGCGCCACTGCCGTGTTGGTGTTTGTCTCTGAGTACACTGTTGAGTGTTCTGCATAGTTTGCGGTTAGATGCTGAGGTCGAAAGAAAATCAGTGACACATTCATGACTTTCACCTACCTCCAACACAAGACAGCGGTAGCAATCTCGACACATGAGAAACACCGGCCTGCATCACGGGTTCCGCTACCTTCCGCAATACCCTACAGGCAGACAATATGCTGTCGGTCCGGCGATCGGCGATCGGCTTTGTGATCACAATCAGCAGTTGCAAGATTCACGACGGTCGCGCTGTCCGCTCCTGCCCGCGTTTTTGTACTGCAATCCTCTGGAGAACTACTACCATCATCCATATCAATACTCCTAAACATTAAATACAAATCACCACGTAGTCGCTGCTGCCTCTGACCACGTACCACGCTGCACAACGAATGCTCACCAATTACCTGAGATCGTTGCATATGTAGGTCCAGCGTTCTTTTGAGCAAGATATCCGAGGACGTGTCTAGTCCGAGCTTCCCGCACAGTCAGCCGCTGGCCGCTCTTCGCTATTCTCATACGCTGCACAACAACTACCACCCTATATAGCCGGGA
>NW_024016250.1:0-1991 GCF_000499745.2 Eimeria mitis | reverse complement strand
ATATATATATATATATGTATATGTATAGGGGCTTGTCTCCTATCCCTTATCTCTTTGTCTCTCTCCCTCATCTTAGCGTTTCTGTCTCTGTCTCTGTTTTGTTTTGTTTTTTTTTTTTCTGTGTTATACCTTCTCCACCAAGAGTATTGTTGTTGGTGTATAAATAAAAAATAATATATATTAACTATTCGTGACGCTTTGCTGCATGCATGCGTTTGTATTCTTGCACTCGCGTACAAAGCCCCACAGCAGTACCCTTCATTGCTGCTGCTGTTGCTGCTAGATCAGCAACATTCTGCTGCTGCGCTATTTTCTCCATGTGTGCGTTGAGCCGCTGCAGCAGCGTTTCAAACTGTTTGTCTCTATGAGGATTCATCTCTGGCGGCAACTGCTCCCGCTGCTGCTGCTGCTGCTGCTGCTGCTGCTGCTGCTGCTGCTGCTGCTGCTGTTGCTGCTGTTGCATGAGCTGCTCGCACTGCTCCTGTGCTGCTGCTGCTCTCCTAGCTACACGTACACTCANTGCTGCTGTTGCATGAGCTGCTCGCACTGCTCCTGTGCTGCTGCTGCTCTCCTAGCTACACGTACACTCAAACCTATATCATCTTCTAGGGCCTCTAGCAGCTGCCACTTTAGCCACAGCAGCTCTGCCTCACCCAGCAGCATCTCTGCTTCTACTGCTGCGTTTCTGGCGATCAATGCTACTGTTGGTGTGGGGCCCCCCCCCTCGTTGCTGCTGTCTGTTTGTGAAACAGAAGCACTAAAAGCCTGATTAAAGGCAACCTTAGCCTTTCTCTGTATTTGCTGCAGTGCATCCTCTATCTCCTGACGTATTTTGGGGTTTGTTGCATGCATTCTTACGGAATCTATCTGCTGCTGTTGCTGCTGCTGCTGCTGCTGCTGCTGCTGTATACTTGATGCATGCATATCTTGTTTTGCATGCATTCTTTGTTGAATATCTGCTGCTCTTCTTGTTGCTGCTGCTGCATCCTGACATGCACGAGAAGCAAGCTCTTTCATTACTTTACGTACCTCTGGATCTTCTTCTGCTGCTGCTGCTGCTGCTGCTGCTGCTGCTGCTGCTGCTGGTGGTGGTGGTGCTTCTGGTGGCTTTAAAGCAGGCTTAGCTAGTGCTGCTGCTGTTGCTGGCCCGGGTACAAACCCTATACGGGCCCCCACATCCCCCAGCAGCTGCTGCACTCTCTCTCCTATATCTTTTGCTTGGTTTTGTATTGATTTTGCTTCTGTTACGTTTGCTTTCTTATGCATTTCATCTATAGCTTGGTGATAGAGTTTAAGATACCTCTCAGCCTCCTGCAGCAGCTGCTCTGCTTCTNCATTTCATCTATAGCTTGGTGATAGAGTTTAAGATACCTCTCAGCCTCCTGCAGCAGCTGCTCTGCTTCTTTTATATTTTTTAATATATTAATATCTTCCTGCTGCTGCTGCTCCTGCTGCTGCTGCTGCTGCTGCTGCTGTTGCTGCTGCAGTCGCTGTGTTTCTGCTTTGCATATAGCTTTCTGTATTTCATATACATCACGCATATATTTATATAAGAAATTCTGCTGCCGCATAAAGTCTAACATAGCAACAGCGTTTGTGCTTGAGGCCAAATGTAGTATAGAACGACGGCCCCCCTCAATTGCTTCGTTTGCTGCTTCTATAATCAATACATCTGCTGCTGCAGCAGCAAGCTGCTGCCCGTCCTGTATCCCCCTAAACTCAGGCAAAAGCTGTAGCTCTTGTTCTGTTTCTTTTATTTTATGAGAAAATCTATTATGAAAAAATGTTAATGTACCCATATGTGAAGATAAAGAAGAAGATAAAACTGAATCTATACGGTTTAATATAGATAGATCCTCCATACAGCTCACTTGCGGTGTATCTACATGCTGAGTTTCTGCTGCTAGCAGCAATCCATGTTTTCTTGATAGTTCATATAATAAAGATAAACCATCTACACCAGATTCAACTGCAGCAGCCAGCATATCTGT
>NW_024016249.1:0-1993 GCF_000499745.2 Eimeria mitis | reverse complement strand
TTAGCAGTAAATCCTTCTGGGCACTGCACGAGAGGTTTTCGTTTTTCTTGTCGGTAACACATATCTAGCTGGCGTATTTCTACAGGAGAAACAAGTGGTTTCTTCTGATGATCTTTTAAATCATATCTGTACGTCTGGGGCCCCATAGGGGTGGGTATACCGAATAAACCAGTAGTTGGATCTAAATAACCCTTTTCCCGGGGTATGGGCCCCTTAGCTTTTGCTGCTGCTTTCTCTGCTGCTCGAGATGTTGCAGTATCCATCTTCAGCTGATGAACAGGGTCGTTGATGTGACGCCATTGGTTTACACCCATTATAAAATATGCATAAGGCAGCTTTGATCCTCTGAGACGACGAGGAGAAAAAGTACTCATTTTGTTCTCGTTGTTGCTGTCGGTCTTGTTCTTGTTCTTGTTCGTGTTGCTGCTAGTGATGGTGGCAGCATCAGCAGCAACAGGAACCCGGGACGTTTGTGTCGTTTTCCTGTTATTTCCAGCGACGACATTAATATTATTTTTTGCTGCTGCTTCCGCTTTACGTGTATTGCTTGAAAACATAATACTATCACCAACAACCGGAACAAACGATGCAAGGCGTCGGCTGCGGGCTCGCTGTTGTCTTCCTCTTTGCCGCCTGCCTATTGTATTTCTTGTATTCCCCATGATACCGCTTTCTTCTGGTTTTTCCTTTTCTTTTTCTTCTTCTTTGTCTCTCTTTTCTTCCTCTTCTTTTTCTTCGGCTTTTGCGTTTTCTTGTTCTTCTTCATCTCGGTGTTTTTCTTTGTCCTCTTTTTCTTGTTTATTTTCTTCTTTTCCGGTCTCCTCTTCTTCGTCTTCTTCTGCTCCGCGTCCTTCTGGTTCCTCCTCTTCCTCTTGTTCTTCTTCTGCTTCTCCGTTTTCAACTTCTTTTTGCTTTCCTTTTTCCGTTTGTCTTTTCCTTCCCGTCTCTTCTTCTTCTTCCTCTTCTTCGCCTTCTTCTTGCTCGTCTTCTTCGTATTCTTCGTCTTCTCGTTCTTCTTCGTGTTCTTCTTCTGGTCCTTCTTCTCGTCTATTTTCATCTTCTTCTTGTTCGTGTTCTTGCTCCTCTTCTTCGTCTGGTTCTTCTTCCTCTTCTTCTTCGTCTTCTTCTCTTTTTCGGTCTCTTTCTTCGTGTTCTTTTTCTTCGTCTTTATCTTCGTCTTCTTCTTCCTCTGCGTCAACCGCGGGTGTACGTGACGCCTCTCTTGTATCCTGTTCCTGCTGTTGTGTCCTTCTTGAACTGTTGTCTCTGCCGATACTCCCTGCCCCTGTCTCAGTCCGATGCGTTACGTTACCAGTTCTCTCATCATCATCATCACCCTCTTCTGCAACAGCCGGTCGCTGCCTGCGTCCTTGAGGCTGCCTCAGGCGCGAATCTTCTCTATTTCTAGAGCGCTGTCTATCCTTATCATCAGCATCTTCACCTTCTGAAGACCTTCTCGTTTCAGCAGATTGACTGCGGCGCGGCAGTCCTCCTCTCTGCTGGCCGCCTGCTGCACTTTCTCTATTTTGTGACCTGTTGTTGTCTTCTTCTTCCTCCTCTTCTTCCTCTCCTTCTTCCTCTTTTTCTTTTTCTTCTCCCTCTGCCGAGTCCTCTTCAACATCTTGGGGTGCATTTGGCGCCTCTTGTGCTCGCTGTGCCTGTTGGCGTGGCCGTCTGCTCTCGCGCGCTCTCTCAGTGTGACCCGTCAAGTTTCCAGTTCTTTCCTCATCATCAGCACTATTCTCTACAACAACTGGTCTTTGTCTGCGTAGTTGAGTCTGCCGCTGGCCCGAGACTTCCTCTATATCCCTCTTTCTATCATCAGAATCTTCCTCTTCTGCTGTTGCTTTCGTATCGTCAGGCCGGCCGCGGCGTTGCTGGCTTCCTCTCTGCCGCCCACCTGTTGCATTTATTGTATTTCGCGGGCTATTCCTTTCTTCGTTTTCTTGCTCTGCGTCACCCTGGGGTAAGCGTGATGCCTCTATTGCACGCT
>NW_024016248.1:0-1999 GCF_000499745.2 Eimeria mitis | reverse complement strand
CAGCGATAGACACTGGCGTTTGGAAATGCCGACCACCTCTTCACATTCGTGTATTGAAACGGCTGCCACTAGTCGATACGTGATGTTTTCCACCTTTGCTTGGACTTATATGTTGTTCCCGTTCAGCATTGGATCGAAGCAACAGCACCTATGTGGTACGTCGTTAGATGTTTGGGTGCATCTTGCTGTTCGTGTTTGCCCTCTGTGAGTGCGCGGAAGTCTTTGGTTCAGAAGCAATTAGGCCCTCTCTTAACGATTCGCCGACACGATCATTGTGCATGGAAGGTTTCGTGCCCAAGGCAGAGCTCTTCCTTTAGGAGAGCTGGGCCGTGCTTTGGTATTGCTCCTTGCCTGGTTGTTTCTACTTGAACAACGTCGACGCTTATCCTTTTCGCGCACTGGGTACAGCGGGTGATTTCGCAGCATGGCGTCTGAATGGCTGCGTTGACTGTGGTTCCGGCGTGCCTTCTGTAGTCCGAGGTGACGTCGCATGCATACAGGTGAGTGTGTATCTGTGTAGATATTCGAACGTGATGTGTATTGGCCCCTCAATGTTGGCGGATCAATACTTGCATAGTAAAGTAAGTCTCAAGGCACCGCGCTTGAAGTACCCGTCAGCTGCGCGGAAGGAGTGTGCACGTTATCCGGACTCCCAGGCGGTACGCTACCAGTCCGCTCAAGTACAAGCATTAGACAGACCAGCCAGTGCAGCGTTTGTGTGGTAGAGGGGCAGTGGAAACAACCGTGCCTTTCGTGTGACATTGAATGAGAGGTGCTACGCAAAGACCAGAGGCGGGCTCTTGTATGTTGCTGTAGCTGTACGCGCCTTCGCACTAGATATGCGGCGAGCAGTATGGGAGGCTCCAGGATCAGGGCACTCCAAGTGCAACGATAGGTTCTCACTCGGGTTTCTGTTACTAAAGTAGCTCGAGTACTGTACCGGCGAGTCTCTGACAGTAGTTAGCACAAACACGCGCGACCTGCATGGTATGAGAGAAGGCTTTCGAACCGCGAGTTTCGGGCGTAGGTAGGTTACGGACAAGATATGCCGGTTAGTGCGTTTTTCTTCAACCCTCCTGGATCGTGGTTCGACGAACATTTTGTGGGCCCTGGAGGATGCTCACGGGGCCATTAAGCCTTGTTATGCGCTGCCGAAAGCCCTCGCATACTGGCCAGAGCAGCAGCCCTGGCCTGCACCATGTTTGCGGTTGCGGATGTCTGCGTGTGCCAGGAATAAGCGAGCGTCTCAATGACAATGTGCACGTGTCATCTAAATCGAGGGAGAGAACGCCAGTTCAGCCTTGTTACATCTTCGTGTTACGGTCTCTGCTTGGTTATTGGTTTCTGTTTTGTAGAGAAAACGCTGCACGCTTTTGCATAGGAGATGAGGACACAAAGTGACTAATATGGGTTTGGTTCTCTCGCACCCACAGCTCGCGCTTGACAGCTGCCATACTTGCAGAACGTGATATCCGATTATACTTATTCCAGAAGGTAGGTTACGATTTCCACAATACGTGCCAGCACCTGTTGGGCAGTTAGGGCACTGCCACCTAGCTTGTCTGCTGACTGGTTTGGATTAGAAAGCAACTGTGATGACCGGAGATAGCAGCACCAGTATGCCGTCGCTGGCGCTGCAGTGCATGGAGGTTGCGGAGCTTACCGAAGCAGGCCTCTCTGCAACAGCTGCTAGAGTTGGCATTATCCTTGGCCGGGCGGTTGCCTCAGCGCAAACTGGTGACATTAAATTACTTGAGTTAGTTCATCATTCGCGGAAGCGCATGTGCTAAATCTTCCTCAACGTTATGACAGAGTGGCAGAGAACGCGATGGCGGTTGAACGCCACACAGCATGCCGTTGGTGTTGGCTAAAAGTGCCGGTGGCGGTGACGCGCATATAGCCGTTCTCACCGAGCAGCTGCGTTGACGTTTCAGGCAGTGCGTCACGTCGGAAGAGCGTGAAGGGGTAGCCCGATGCAGTCACCGTGCCATAAAGTGAC
>NW_024016247.1:0-1999 GCF_000499745.2 Eimeria mitis | reverse complement strand
ATTCAGCAACAATGGTTACCTGGAATGCCCTTTGGATGGCTTGATGCGTTGCAACGGTGCTACTGATGAGCGCCGGTATTCGGGCAACCTCATTGTAGAAAGTAAACTGAACTGCTGCTGTCTCGTCACCCCCTGGAAGCTGCTGGATGGGAACGCACCTGTAGAATGTAACACTTGCAAGCAGTCCTATTTGCTCCGATGGAAACAATCGGCTGAAAGATGCCATCTCACGTGCAGCTCAAGACAGTCTCGGGTACTCACTTGCAGGTTCCATGCATCCAACGCGAGAAGCTCATTGCCGAGGCAATAATATTCTGCATGAGTCTGGATATGGTTTTGAAAATGGAATGAGTGCTTCCGTGGATAACAACGTCTTTATCATTTAACTCAGTCGAAACCCGAAGGACTGGCGGCCAACGACATGCTGAGGACGACAAGGTGAAGAAAGCTCGAAAGCGACTTGTGGCTGCAAAGAGGAACAAGCAGCTGCACAAGCATCTACTTTAACCCCCAATCATAGGTTGTTGGGACTCACTTGCACTACAATGGCCTATGGTTATAGTACGGGGAAACGTGGATTTATTTATCGGCGAGTAGCGCACAAGATAGGTTGACAGAATACCTCTAATAAGCATCGTTGCTATAGCATTAAAAATTCGACGCTCCCAGTAATGGTAGTAAGAAGCCATCGCTTCGCTGGACCCAGTCATCCTGCCCTCGAGCAGCTCTTCAATCTTTTTCAGGTAGGAGGTTATTGACTCATATCTGCCTTGAAGTCCTTCAACTACGCGAGCTCTGTGTTCCTCTATGTATTCGTAGAAGTCCTGCAGTGGGACAAAGCCTAAAGGAGTACTCGCGCTGTAACACGCCACCTTGGTTTTGCACTGAGCTGGACGAATAGTCTGATGCAGCGTCCAGGTAAGCACCGCCCACCAAAGGCCCACCTGTATCGCAAAGGGTTCAAAAGACTCCCAATTAAGGTCTCTAACCAACTGTGCGTTTTCGATCTCCTTAACAATTTGTTCAATGATTTCCACGTTCTTGAAAACTTGCTCGCACGTAGCTTTGAAGATGGTCAAAGACTTCAGGCACGAGCTGACGAAATCCTCCAGCCCCAAGCTTGTCCAATTTAAGGTAGTAAGACCAGGATGAACTGCCCTGCAAAATGTTCACGATGTGCACACAATGGCTGATTAGCTCACAGAAAGAGCTGGATCTGTCCTTGTAACTGCCGCAGATATTGCTGTTGCACAATACAATGAGCTTGACACATGTGGCTTCGTATCCTGTCGCATATGTCTGTATTCAAAAGGGACAAGGTTGCGTTTGTAGGTAAGACCTTACCTATGGAGCTCAGCTATTTGTCGCGACAATAAGCTGTTGTGGGCTGGGATGATGCTGGACAACGTGGAGTTCAACTTGTCCACAAGCCCTTCAAGCAGAACTTGATGCTGGCAAAACCTCTCCTGGCCAGCCCACATGCGAACAAATTTCAAACCGGGATTACAAACTACAATTAGATCCCATAAAGCACTTCCCAATACCTCAAAAGCTCAGCTCGGATGCTCACCTTGTGCAAAGCGACATTCACGACAGCCGCAGGGGCTTCACGCAAACCAAGTTGGTCTAGGTGGCGGGCTTCTTGCATAACAACCCAAACATCTGGACGAAAGTTCACGGCATATGTCCCGTTGGCTTGCCTCCGGAGGATGTATGATTTTAAGCACTCAGTAGCAGTACTTGCTGCAGTAGCCTGCTCAGCATTTCCCAGTAGCGGAACCAAAACGTGATATATATACACGCATGTGTGGTTTCTCGTACAGCCGCATGTATTTCACCGGAAGTAGCCCTGCAAGAAAATGGCTGCTACGAGCGAGATTTAAAGCTGCTGAGACAATGAAAGATGCTTAAATGCGTACCTGCCACTGCTTGACTAGGGAATTCTGGTAAGCTGTAATTGACTTCGCAAAGGAAAGGTAGTTGCCGAAGACATCCTCTG
>NW_024016246.1:0-2001 GCF_000499745.2 Eimeria mitis | reverse complement strand
GCCGCGCCATGTGTCAGCGCGGAGCACTGAGGTGTGTGGCTGCTGCGGCCCGTGGGGGTGCTGCTGCTGCACTTCCTGCTCCTTCTGCTGCTGCTTATGTACTGTTTGTTGCTGCCTAAGCAACAACAACAAATGTGTTTGTGCATCTACCTCTTGTGGTGCTGCTTGCTGCTGCAGGGTGTCCTTGAGCTGTCGGCTGCTGCCGTGTCAGGCTCCGGATTTGCTGCTGCTTCTGCAAATTGCGGAGCCTCCCGTGGGTTGAGTTCCTTTGCCGGCAACCCACTGCTTCAAGGCCACATGAAGAGGAATAGGAACGTGTGCGTTGGCAGCAGCAGAAGCAGCAGCAGCACCAGGGAGAGCCGGTCTGGGCTGTGGACTCCGTTGCGTGCGGCGGAACCCTCAACTGGAGTTGCGGATGACTTGGACTGCGGCGCCGTGGATTTGAACTCGTTGTGCAGTTCTGTGGTGAAGGTCTACAGCGACTTCACAGACCCAAATTATGCGCTGCCGTGGCAGATGCAGCGACAAGGCAGCAGCACTGGTAGCGGCTTCATTGTCCACCCTTCAGCGGGAGGGGGCGAGCGTATCATCCTTACCAATGCGCACTGTGTGGCCTGGAACAACAGACTCCACCTTAGAAAACACGGGTTAGGCTGATCCTATATCTGTGCCTGCTCTTGCTGGCCTTTTGCCTGTTGTTGCTTCGACTCGCGGCGTTGTTGCTGCAACTACATGAGCTGCTGCTGTTGCAGCTCTCCCACATGNCGCTCTTGCCCTTTTTTTGACTCTACCAGAGAGACATAACCGTTGTATGTGAGCGTCTACGGAGTCGCCATTGTGTGTGCCTGGTTGGCACTCACTTTGCATTTTGTCTGTACATACTTTTTCTGGTCCTATGCTGCAAAGTTCTTCTTTCTCCACCTCCGTGCGCCCTCTGCAGCAGCACTATAACCCGCGGCAACTGAGACCAGCAGCAGCAGAGCAGGAGCACCAGCAGCTGCTGCTGCTGCACTGTGGAAAGGGGTTTGTGTCTTTGTTCGCCTCAGCTCGCCGATTAAGTTTCCCGCAAGAGTTTTGGCTGTAGCGCACGAATGCGACCTGGCAGTCCTTACTGTAGACAACGATGATTTCTGGGCAGACACACAAGGCCTTCTCTTTGGAGAGGTCGGCTGCTGCTGCTGTTGCTGCTGGCCTGGTTGATATGTTACTGCTGTTGCTGATGCCCTTTATGGGGAAGCTGCCACCTGTCTTGGCGCAACTGCTGGAGATGCTGGTGCTTACCTTTGCTGCTGGCACTGCTCATATCTCGTCCCTCTATGCTTGTCGAGACTGCTGCGAAAGATGATGGTGGTGACGTGGCATCTGCTGTTGNATATCTCGTCCCTCTATGCTTGTCGAGACTGCTGCGAAAGATGATGGTGGTGACGTGGCATCTGCTGTTGCGTCTGTTGCTGTGCTGCTTCTCCGGGCTTTCGGCCGAATAAGTAGTCCTACTTCTCATTTGTTGCAGCTCCGTGCGCCGCTTCTGCTGCAGATACCTGCCTTGCAGGACGGGGTGATCGTCTTGGGCTATCCGCGCGGAGGAGACAATCTCTGCATCACTTCAGGGGTTGTCAGCAGAGTGGACGTCAATACTTATGCCCACTCCAATACGGCGTAATTCTCTGATTCCATAAACACGAAACATTAAACCCTGAACCCGCATTATTCTGTCTCCGACTCTTGGTGCCGACGGTCAAAATGAGAGTGTGCTGTGCAGTGTCGTTGTTTAAGGGTCCTGGCCGGCATTGCTACTGCAGCTGACGATTCTCGTTCTCCTGAGATTGCCTGAGACTTCCTGAGATTGCCTTTGTTGTTGGGGGTGCGCTGAGGTGTCGAAGCCTCGGTTGTTCCTGCACTGGGGGAACTAGCATAAGCAGCAGCAGCTGCTTGCTTCAACTGTGTGTTTGTCTCCAGGCTGCTATGCGTGCAAATCGACGCTGCGATTAACCCCGGAAACAG
>NW_024016245.1:0-2001 GCF_000499745.2 Eimeria mitis | reverse complement strand
TATTTTGCAACTATCACCCCGTCCTATAAGAATATTCACGCCTTCCCCCCCTCCCGCCTCGATCGGTGGTGGCGGTCAGACGTGTTGGTGCGGCTTGACGCCCCTGACTCAGAACAGATAACCCCTTTCAACCCCAGAGTATTCACCTATAAAACGAAATTAAACTACAAAAAGACAGATGTTATGCCGTCTACAGCCTCCCCACGTGTTGTGCAGGGTCCCTGTGGGGTTGCTGTTTCGAGGCATCTAGGTGGTAGGGTAAGGAGCACACGCAACCAGGGAGGGCTTAAATTCTGTTCATTCTACCCTATTTTTAGGTGCGATAATTTGCAAATTCATTTACAAATTTGGTGAAATATTCGAATTAACAGGATATGGTAAAATATTACACAAAAACACTAGTAGTTTCGGTTCCATCAACTCCTGGAGGACGAAGCAGTTTATTGCCTCTTTAGGGAGATATATGAACTTCGGTGTGCTTGAAGGTTACTGTCTCACAGAGAATTTAATCTGAGAGTTTTTTAATTACCCCAAAGTTTAGTTTCTTATGCCATTTCTAGCAGTTTAGCGGTTCCCGCCACTACAGGGATACGTGCACGAGGACAATCGAAGATACAACCGAGAGCGGTGGTTCGGGGTCAGGATATTTTCTAAACAAGCACAGTTTGAATAACTTAAAACATTGCAAATAGGTAGAAATGAGTTAAACAGAAAATTACATATTCGGGGGAGTTGCAGCCTTTTTATTTGCCGTATACTGCACAGGCGGAAAAAAGATTCGGGTCTTGCCCATCCTATGGTTCCTATAGAAAAAAAAAGTTGAATTTGCATTTACTAGAGGATGAAAATAAACACTTTCTACATCTTTCTTCAGCAAAGTGGACCTGTACGACTTACTAACCGTAAAGTTTCCAGGCTGCTTCTCTAGAACCATCCATTACTCTGGGTATTGATGAATCCATCGATACCATCGGCAGCCTGAGATCCTTGAACGCACTGAATATGCAAACGCAATTTCAACTCGCATATTTGTTTCTTGGTTCTTCTTCTTAGTTTAGGGCTTCATTTGCATGGCCAAGATGACGTGTTTCGCGTTTAATAGAACACGGTCCCGGCTGCACAGTCATCACGATTGCACAATGCATTGCGAAGCTTCGTGCTGATTCGAGGCTTACAGGCATCCAGAGTGAGAAATACACTCTACAGTACTCATATTTACTCTCCCCAGCCTCCCTCCTTTTTTGGTTGTTTCAGCTCCCAAGGGTCTTTCTGCATTTTTCTTGAACCGGAGCGGTATTCCGCTTTTGTCCAGCTGCGGAGGGCTTTAAGAATACGTCGTAAAGCGTTTTGATTGCAAGCACTTGAGTAGCTAGCACTCTAAACCGTATAAGCTCAGGGATGTTGGCGCAGCGATTACGCCAGGGGTCCTCGCGCCCGTGAACCTGAAGAGATACGCCCCAGTTATTTTCAAGCTCTTAGCTAGCAGGATGAGCCTAACTGCTGTTACTGATGATGAAATAGTATGAATATTCAAATACAGGTCCCAGGCTATGCAGGTTAAGACGGTATAACGAAAGGCGGATGGCGAGATCCGCTAGAGAATGACTGAGTGCAGTGCGCTTGGGTTCTCCGCTATACCTTCTCGAAGTCGATGTAATATACTAAGGGACTCGTGTGAACTCAATGCAGCTGCTGCAGCTGCTGCAGCTGCACGCATTACAAGACTCAGCTCCAAACAGGTGCAGACGCACTAGGGTTTCTATTCCAGCTAGTGAGGTGCTGTAAGCGGTATCATCGCAGTAACAGCCATTTCCGCTCCTGCTGCAGACCTACCAGCCCCCCAAACTCAGACCTTTATGGCGGGTGATGCAGCATCCGCCTTAGTCCCGTTCATGTACACGCACAGAACCAGCCTTCTGCTTACAACCCCAGCAGTGAAAGAGGCCAGGACACTGAGTGGAACCTTCGATACATATATATATATATAAATATATATATATA
>NW_024016244.1:0-2002 GCF_000499745.2 Eimeria mitis | reverse complement strand
GCTGTTTGTGCGCTCAGGGAGTGCTTAACGGAGTGCCTCGCTCTGCAATTCACTTTTCTACGATGTACTTTCAGTACTGTGGCATTCCAGATTGGTGGGCTTCTTTTATCGTATCTTCCAGCTGGATTGCAGCAATGCTGGTGGCGCCGTTGATCGGGTATACAGGGGATCTTGTACATTCACGGTACCCTAACCATGGTCGGCAATGCTTGGCGCAGGTGTGCATAGTCGTACGGTGCATCCTCATGACAGTCATGCTGACGTGCGTGCCGAGAGAAGCGCATTCTATTGGGATATTTGTCTTGCTGGCCGTCTTAATTGGCTTTTTGGCCGGCTGGCCTGGAGTTGGCGTCAACCGTCCAATCCTCACGGAAATAGTTAATCCAGAACATCGTGCCACGACATTTGCGCTGGTGAGGAGTGAAACCGTGCCCTATGGGACTGACACTGTACCGAAGAGTGGAGCCCTCAATCAACCAGAATAGCTGATGAGATTATTCATGGAACGCGTGTTGTACGTTGCCGATGACCCCTCCTTTGTACTGGAATGTCCGTCGGTCCTTTCCCAAAGTACGCGACTGCTGAGCAGTATCCAATCAAAATTTGTGGACTTACTGATGATTCCTGCAGGTTTCATGCCTTGAGGGTGTCGGAGCTGCTGCGCTGGGAGCTCCTATAGTTGGCTTTTTGTGCGAGAACGTCTTTGGCTATGTCAAGATGACGTCGACGGGGCCTCTCAAGACACCATCTGCGGCGCTGCGACTCGGCAACGCCCGTGCCATAGCCTTATCTATGCTTTGCATGACTGTTGGGCCTTGGCTACTCACTCTGGTGGCCTACGGATTCCTCCACCTGACTTACAAAATTGACAGTCGCCACGGTTCGGAATCTGCAGGTATGCAGTAGTTGACTGTACCCTTTTGCATTTGCTTGCCCTTCAGTACCCTTCACGAAGAACCTCATTCAATGATTTCGAGTCATTATAAGTGCAGGAGTTCTGTGATTTTTCTGTGTGTTTGCAGCAAGAGACGACGGACCTTCTCCCCTGTTACGGGAGGTCCAGGTTGGCGAAACGCCTCCCCTTGTACCCAAATGACGTGGCCGAACTGACTGGCCTCAGCGAGCACAGCAGTTGCAGCCAAAGCAGCACATAATCTTTTGCACTCCGTCAACCGTGCTCGAGATGGCTGCTAGCCGGAAGGCAGCGACCGAGCAAAAGCCGAGCGACGTAGGCCTTGCAGAAAGTCTTATTTTGCTTTTTTTGCCAAGTACTCCGGTTGTCTAGACCGGGGGCCTGGAACCGTTTCGCTGAAGTCTTTATCCCCTAGACTGACGCAACTAACACGACCGAGAGGTCTTTAAAGGGGAAATTTTTTTAATGCGTCGCCGAGCAAATGTCTGATATTCACCATTCACCCTACATGCCCCAGCCACGAGCTAAAGAAGAGCTCTCGAGTTCAAGACAGGTAGCTAGAGGCCTCAAAAATGATGAAACCAACGAAATATGCCTACATATATCGTCGGTTGTCGGCAAAATGCCCACAACGCAGATTTGCTTCGTTGGCAGATACACGAATTTCCAAACGATGCAAATCTGCACTGTCTGTCATATATAAGAATAGCTTTCAGGCATCTTCTACGCTTTGACATCATTGAAACATTTAAATAATAAGTGGAAATATGCGCTCAATTCCTTCTGCGCGTCAACCTTGTCGTGATTTGCCTGAAAGCTTTCTCACATCTGACGAAGCAAAACAGCAAACATTTCGCATAGAAAGTCCTATGCCTTGAGGAGTTGAGTCATCAAGACTCAACATGAAGCTGTTGCTGCTTCTTGGCCTGGCTGTATGAGCATTTTGAAACAATGAGCCGAGTAGCAACGTCGTCGGGCAGTGCCACAACCGGATGTAGTCGCTTGAGGTGTTTGTCTGAATGCATCATTCCCAAGGCTGCGAGGGCAAAGAAAGTATGGAAAGCGTCAGCGATATCTCCTGGGCGATCA
>NW_024016243.1:0-2007 GCF_000499745.2 Eimeria mitis | reverse complement strand
GAGGGGGTGAGGGGGAGGGGGGGGGAGAGAGGGAGGAGAGAGAGGGAAAGAGAGAGAAAGAGAGAAAAAAAAGAGAAAAGGAGACAATAAGGAGATTATAGATAAGGAAAAAGAGGAGACATAAGGGATATTAAAAATATATTTAAAGGAGACAGAAAAAAGAGAGAAAGGAGATAGAAAGGAGACAGAAAGGAGACAAAAAGGAGACAAAAAGGAGACAAAAGAGAGAGAAGAAGGAGACAAAAAGGAGACAAAAAGGAGACAAACAAGGGAGAAAAAAGAGAGAAAAAGGAGACAAAAAGGAGACAAAAAGGGGACAAAAAAGAGAGAGAAAAAGGAGACAAAAAGGAGACCAAAAAGAGACAAAAAAGAGACAAAAAAGAGACAAAAAGGAGACAAAAAGGAGACAAAAGGGAGACAAAAAGGAGACAAAAAGGAGACAGTTTACTAGTGGTTGCCCGTGATAGACGAATCCCTGCATGCCGTTGAGGGCCGCTGTTGCTGCTGTCTCGTCGCGGAATACAATCCAAGCCTGACCCCTAAAAAAAAAAAAAAATAAAAAAAAAAAGAAACAAAAGGAGACAGAAGGAGACAACATGAAACACAGTGGAGACAGGTCGAGGGAAGGGAAAGGAGACAGAAAGGAGACAGTTGAAACGAAAGAAAAGGAGACAAAAAGGAGACGAAAAGGAGACAAAAAAGAGACAAAAAAGAGACAAAAAGGAGACAAAAAGGAGACAAAAAGGAGACAAAAAGGAGACAAAAAGGAGACAGAAAAAGGAGACAGAAAGGAGACAAAAAGGAGACAAAAAGAGACAGTTTGAAGGAGACAATAAAAAGCAAACAAAAACAGACAAAAAAGGAAACAATAGAAAGGAGAAAAGAAACAAAAAAAAGACAGGAGGAGACAGAAGGAGACAGAAGGAGACAAAAGGAGACAAAAAAAGGAGACAAAAGGAGAAAATAAAAAGGAGACAAAAAAGGAGGGAAAAGGAAACAAAAAAGGAGACAGTGAAAAGGAGACAAAAAAAGCAGACAAAAAAGGAGACAGAAGGAGACAAAAGGAGACAGAAAGAGACAGAAGGAGACAATAAAAAGGAGACAAAGGAGAAAATAAAAAGGAGACAAAGGGAGACAAGAAAAGAGACAAAAGGAGACAAAAGGAGACAAAAGGAGACAAAAAAGAGACAAAAAAAAAACAAAGAAAAAAGAAAAAAAGAGGAGACAAAAAGGGAGGCAAAGGGAGAAAAGCAAAGAGACAAAAGGAGACAAAAAGAACCAAAAAAAGAAACAAAAAAAAACAAAAAAAAACAAAAAAAATAAAAAAAAAAGAAAAAGGAGACAGTTGGTTTACCGTCGCCAGAAAGAGCTCATCGCGACGATCTGACGGATCTCCCCAAACTGCTTAAACATAGACTTCAGGTTCTCCTTCAACTCTATATAAAAAAAAAAAAATAAATAAAAAAAAATAAATAAATAAATATAAATAAATAAATATAAATAAATAAATATATTTATATAGATATACAGATATAGAACTGCTTAAACATAGACTTCAAGTTCTCCTTCAACTCTATAAAAAAAATAAAAAATAAAAAAAAAAAAAAAATTAAAAATAAAAAATATAAATAAATATATATTTATTTGTATTTATTTTTATTTACTTATTACTATAGAACTGCTTAAACATAGACTTCAGGTTCTCCTTCAACTCTATATAAAAAAATAAAAATAAAAATATAAATATAAATAAATAAATAAATAAATAAATAAATAAATAAATAAATAAATAAATAAATAAATAAATATACTTCTATAGATAGATAGATATAGAACTGCTAAAACATTGACTTCAGGTTCTCCTTCAACTCTAACAAAAAAAAATAAAAAAATATATAAATATAAATAAATAAATATATTTATAAATGTAAATATAGATATATATATATAGATAAATATAAACCCAAATAAATATAAATAAATAAATCCATATATATATAGCTAAAT
>NW_024016242.1:0-2008 GCF_000499745.2 Eimeria mitis | reverse complement strand
ACTAAGATTCTGCCGCGCAAACGCATATCGGGGTGTCCCGATATCCCGCCACACTGGACAGCGACGGGGAGAAACACCACCGAAAGCAAATCGAGCTATCGTTGCTACTCGCACAGTAGCTCTACTAATTTGCAAGCACGCGCATGCACATCCACGTCTGTCATAAGTGCAGAGAAGCTGTAGGACAACCCACAGCTTCCAAACGCAAGTGCGTTTGCTACCAATATCATACTTTCTGGCGAAAACAGCTCGCTGTCATCACGCCAGGGAACGCGTCGCCAAAGCAAGGCGTTAGACGTCCGCGCGCAAACTGCACAACTGCATACTGCTCAGCCGTTCGAGTTCTCCACTACTCCTGCAAATGCTGCTCGTACCCTTTTCAGCAGACAACGCTGCTTTCGCGTGGAGCAGGGTTTATGGTTTAGGGTTTAGGGTTCAGGGTTTAAGGTTTACGGTTTAGGGTTTAGGGTTTAGGTTTAGGGAACGCTCTAACAAAGCAAGGCGTTAGGCGTGCGCGCGCAAACTGCATAACTACATACTGCTCAGCCTTTCGAGCACCACGCTTTCCTCCGAATGCTGCGCATGCTCTTTCCAGCAGACGAAGCTGCTTTCACGTAGAGCACGTGCACGTAACGCCAGTTTAATGAAAAATGGAAAATAAAGCAGCGCGCTGCATGGTGCGTCGCTGTGGAATCTTTCCGTGATGAAAAACCAACAATAATCGGATGTGTTCAAGACATGCTCGAAACATTACATGCTTGCAGACTGAACGCCTGCCGAGTGTGTCTGCCTGGTACGTTGGAATGCAATGACCAGTCTGCTGCGATATGAACATCCCGAAAGACAATTAGCGTTGCATGCACAGGGCCTAGCTATGTTAAACGAGAAGCAGCATAGGAAACCCCTCAAAAGTAAAAGCTGCCGCATGTACTACGGGTTTTACTACCTTCCGTTTCCCATGCGATATGCAACCAGCAACAGATTTCAAGCTATCGCGTGCAAAGCCCAGCCGGATTTACAAAGTTTGTGTTCATCGATCCGTCCGCCGAGGTCGCCCTTCTGTATGCCGCTTCTCCGCAGAACGACTAGCATCGCGCATAACGAGCTAGCCCTCCATACTTCTAAGCGCTTCGCGCAAATCACTGCGTGTTCGGTGCTGTCTTCCACCCCGCTTTGACCTGCAGATATACTGCCACACCAGCATAACGGGATCGTATCTAATCTTAGACTACTACTTCCGACACGCATGCTATACAACCAGAAACACACGCCCGCAGTAAGTACCAAGGGCCAGCTCGCTTCAATCAAGACAAACACCCACGTCTTCCCGCGCTGGAACTGCCTGAACCTTCGCGCATGCATACGCATATACACGTCTGCTCGCATACCGGCTTAAACGTATCAGTACCCAAGCCCAAACAAGCAACGTGCATTTGCTTCGCGTGCTTCAGAAGTGCAAAACACTGCTAGTTCATCTTCACGCGCCGCATGCACGCAACACTCGACTCCCACGGTCTGCATCATTTCTTGCTAAAACGCCAATATATCGCAAAGCCATACAACGAATGGGCTCACTGCGGCAGGAAGCGCGCGTACGCAACCTGCAAAGATCCACGGTGCTCACACGTGCAAGCCCTCCAGCTCACCGCCAAATACTTCGTATACTCCCTTCGGAAAGCTGACCGGCCTTCAAACAGGGCAAAAGCTACCTTGACGCCAACTGCAAGACCACGAACCTGCATGCATTGTGTGTTTGTGTCTAGCCGCTTTCGGCTAGAATGACAATAATCGGAATTGTCCAAGGTGTCACAGAATTATTGCATGCGTGCAGACCGCGTGTCGGCTTCCCGTCTGCCTCTGCCTACGATGTTGGAATACTATGGATATTTCACCCTCATATGCCGACCTCAAACGCACTTCATCCACACAACCGCAAATTGCGCCGCATCCAGGGCAAAGGTGCTTTGCAAATCCTCCGAAACCAGAAACACCAGCTTGCGTTGGGGCC
>NW_024016241.1:0-2011 GCF_000499745.2 Eimeria mitis | reverse complement strand
TCACTTATCAACCCAATCGCCCATCAAGCATAAAGTGGTGCCGCTGCTGCTGCGGACACCACGCCTGGCTGAGTGCCGACAAGCCGACCGTCGCGTAGCCTGAGCTAGTGTAATAGCGAGCGTGGCTCCCGGCCACAGTCCGCACGAGACAACATGCAAGCCGCAGGCTCCTCGGTGCCGTCCACAAAACGCCGTCGCACCACACCGGACACTCACCCCTAACTTCGGCGACGCAGATACAAGGCACGCACAACACTGCCTTGCTGCTTATGTCCACTGCACTACCAGCGCACGCAGACCAGCAATGCGAGGAGTGCTTCTGCGCCTTCGCGCGCAAGCAAAAAACACACCTTCTGGATCAACATGCGAATCCCGCCACCATAGCCCCTCCCGTTTCACCCCACCACATCCAACACCCAAACGGTACTAGCTTAGGCCCTTCCCGGCGCACCAAAGTGACGCTCTGTCCTGACGTTCACGGTCGCTAGAACTCATGCAGAACATTCCTCCTCTACAGAGCCACTGCCTCAAAGACGCAAACGTTCACACATGGGGAGGGAGAGAGCTGGTGCGATCTTCCACCCACCCCAAAGCCCCACAACACTCGATGGAATCTGCATCGCCACTCGCAAACACTGATACGGGAGACAGATGCGCAGTTAAGCAAGCAAACACGCTCACTTCCTGACGACAGCAAAACAACCCGTTGCGCGCAAGCTAGCGTTCGCTGCGCCTGGCCTGCCCGCCTCTCTTCCACCTCCCAGACCCCACGTCAGCCAGTCCCGCCACCACTGCGTACCCATCCAACTGTGACCACCCCTAACACCCGCTCTACTGGAGAATCTACGACGTGTGCAGCTCTTTCACTGCGAGGTGTCATAAAAGGCAAGAAACACGCAGCGACATCGGCGTCGTGCGTGCTACTGACACCACATCTACCCTGCGCTACACGGCGTCACGCGTGCTACTGGCACCCCAGCAACCGTGCACTACTACACCTCACCACCACGTCTAACGGTTCGTTATTTAAGGCGGCTCACGCGTTCGTAAATATCCTTTTCCTTCTCAGAAGTCGTGCTGTCCCGCTGCGTAGTTCCATGCCTGCCACTGGGCAGCCGTAGCCACGGCGGTCCACGTATTCTACCCGCATGTAGGTAGAAACTGCCATCTCTCGAAGCCCACACGAAGGCAGCGCTACATCCTGCACTGGCTTCATTGACTGAAGCCCAAAACCAAATGGGTCTGCGGGGCATCCTTCCTATTGGGGGGTCCAATACTGCAACCACCCAGAACTCTCCCACTCAGCACCTAATCATCGACGATCTGGTGGACGCCTGCGGCAGTGCCCCTCGACAAACAAACACAAATTATTCTTATTTTCGCATTTAACCCCGATGGTTCCAGGTCTTACATCTTGCGCCGACTCACGCTTGCTTCAACGCATTCGCAGGCCACTTTGCACTCTCCCCTCAGCCATCCGTCAACACGACTAGTTCTGGGCAATAAGCTGCTGTGTACCTGCATACTCAACTCGCGATGGGCACGCTGTAGCGTACTCCGGAGTGATTCAGTGTGCTCATTGCAGCTTTGGTCCACCAAATCGATGCACAGCATAATGCCCGGCAACTCTGCGCAAAGGCGACGAAACACTACTCACCATATGCTGCATTGCGCTCGACATTTCTACTCATCATACACCAGCACATACTCCCTGATGCAAAGCAAACAACAACAGCACTGGGAAAGCTTCCACTACTCCTAGCGTTCTTCTGTACTCTTCCTCTAGCCGCCTAGAACACCTGCGATTGGCACCTCTGCAGATCCATCCTGCGAGTACGTACAAACACTTGCGGTTCCGGCTCGCTGATCAGGCATATACACCCACAATTCATTTCGTTACGCTATGCAAGTGAAGAACGCCTTGCTTTCTGTCTACAAATCTGCTGCTCCATGACGACAACGCATCATATGGCGTGCTTTCGCGGCTACTTATTGAATTTCTGGCTCTCTC
>NW_024016240.1:0-2012 GCF_000499745.2 Eimeria mitis | reverse complement strand
CACCCTATGGATTCTCAAGGAAGCAAAAGTATCCGCGTACACTACAGGCGTCGCCTTCTCGTGTACCAATAGCTACGCAAAGCTACCATTCTTTCGCACAAGGACCATTCATAGTCACACGCGTCACGTAGGGTGCGCCCTCATCAAGGGCCTGGCCGTCCCTTGTACACAAAACAACTACAATACTACAGAAGTGAGCTACCCTTCAATACTAGCGCACTAGCGACAGGGTGCGTTCAGCTGCCGCAACATCTCGCCCCAACACCTCATGCCCGGCACATGCCTGCATGACACGCGCAGCATGACCCTTCTGCAACTCCCCGGAACCCGAAAACGGCGCAACCGTAGCCCACCCTACAAAACCCGTGGCCCAACGCGGAACGTGCTGAAGCCCAACAAATTAGGCAAAGAGGCACACTAGCACGACAAGGAAGCAACACCGGTGGACAAATCAGAGAGCAGCCCTAGACCCGCGACATCGCTCCGGAAACACGACCGCAACCCTGCTGCTGGACAAGCCGCGGCAGCACAATACCGTTGCAACGGACGGCCTATTAAAACGCATGCAAGGCGCTTGCTTTGCTGCCATTCGTGTGTATCTGGCGACCGGTGGACAGCCTCTAGCGAACCTGCTGCAACCCTGCACACTCAAAATGCATTCAAGCCCACCTTCAGCATTCCGGCTTACTACGGGGAGGGCATCTCAGCAAACAGCACCGATACACCCGGACTTGCCAAATACTACAACCCCCTTGGCGCGAATCACTGCATGTCCTCTGCTGCTTCCTACTACACATATCTCTGCGCTCATGGTGCCGCACCACTTATGTGATATCATCTGGAATACCACACGCTGTCCCGCAGACGCAGTTCGCAACGCAAGATCGCCCCACCCCTGTGCATATCAAAGACGAGTACCGCTTACAGAAAACGAGCTCCTTCTGCGTCTCACACTGCAGCTCCATAAATCCACTCGCATGCACATTAACGCCCATTCCTGCCATCAGGAAACCTGAAACGTAGCAACACAAATAATCTCCAAACACCGGACATACGTGCTGGGCAAAATGGCGCGCGATCGCACGCCAAAAGAAGCGTCGTCGAAGAGCAGCCATCGATGCAAGCACACATGTTGCACAACCCAAAACGATCACACGTGCAGGCCACCTAGCTCTTCAAATAGCCCTGTGTATACGCCCGCCTACAGATAGAAATAATCTCAGCCAGTGCAAAAGAACCAAGCCCAAGCTCAAGACCAACTGCAGGACGACCNGCAAGACTACCAAAGATCGGAAATGTTCAAAACACAGAATATGTATAATGCGTATGAAGGGAGGGACTCTTTGCCACGTGTGTTTCTGATGCCTATGGAATGGCGCTACAAACACCTGCGGAGACGTGCCGGGCTCTAAATAGGATCAGTTACCCATGAGCATAGTGCACGTACTCGGGCCCCAAATGAGCTATCTAATATCACCTATCCTGAAGTACCAGAGCGCACTACCGGCGCTCCGTTCGTTTTTGTCATCCAACAACTACAGACTGAGCTTCCCTCTCCACGCCTTTTCGTTCGAGAGCGGCTCATATTTGCAGAATGCGTCTTGCCGCGCCCTAAGAAGTGACATGCCCTTCGCTGTGCCTGTTTACCACAGAGCAATACACATGACGTAGCCAGTTTTCAATACTTCCAACAGCTTGGCATATGTCACTCGAGAGACAGTCCTTCCTACAACCGCATACTATCCGCTACAAATACTGCGGCAGCCGTACACGGAGATTCTTTCTAATGGTATGCGCTGTCTGGCCGAAGCATTTCTTAGCCCAAATACGCGCTACTCAAGGACATACCAAAGACGAGTACGGCTACAGTTAAGTGAGCGCAGGCTTCTTCCTAAACCGCTAGTCCATACATCGGCTCGCATGCGCATACATATCCATCCTCCATTAGAGAGCTTGAAATGTGCAGTGCCCTTTTCCTTACAAAGCGAGTTAGTTTGCTACTAGGAACATAC
>NW_024016239.1:0-2014 GCF_000499745.2 Eimeria mitis | reverse complement strand
ATATATATATATAGATAGAGGAGACAGATGAGAGGAGATAGAGAGTAGAGAGAGGAGACAGGAGACAACAGAGAAGAGACAAAAGCAAGAAAAAGGAGACACAAACAGGAGACAGATATATCTATATTAAACTGAAAATCCTGGGGGTTTAGGGTTTAGGGTTTAGGGTTTCTAAACCCTAAACCCTAAACCTTAAACCCTAAACCCTAAACCCTAAACCCTAAACCCCCCACAACAACCACCACCACCACCAACCCCACCAATAAACACACAACAACCCTCTTACTTGTGCTGTCCTCGCGCGGCAAACAAGAGCATCCGGCATCCCTCTATCCATCCAGAAAGATGCTGCTGCACCACCGCCCCTTCTCTCCTCTGTCTCAGCAGCTGCCTCACCCCCACCACCCATCAAGGGGGCCCCCTGGGGGCCCCCCGTGGGGCCCCCCTGTGGGCCCCCCTGTGGGCCGCCCTGGGGGCCCCCCTGGGAGCTTCCTTGGGGGCCCCCCTGGGGGCTTCCTTGGGGGCCCCCCTCGGGGCCCTTCGCGGGGCTCAGGGGGCCCTGGGGGCCCCTAGGGGGGCCCCTACGGGGGCCCCTGTTGGGGCCCCTTGCAGGAGCCAGCCACATGTCAGAGACAGCAGCGTGCGAGGCCTTGCCTTCAGGCAGTGGGGTTTCATGGGGGGCCCCCCAAGGAGGAGACACATAAGGAGGAGAAGTAGATGCTGGAGCAGCAGCAGGAGAGACGGGGGGAGCTGCTGCTGCTGCTGCTGTTGCTGCTGCTGCTGCTGTTGCTGTTGCTGTTGCTGGCGTTGCTGCTGCTTCTGTTGCTGCTGCTGCTGCTGCTGCTGCTTGTGGTTCTGGTGGGGTTCCCTTGAGCAGCAGCAGCAGCAGAGAGACAACTGAGGGGTAGGGGTGTAGCGGTGCGTCTGGTGCTGCAGCAGCAAGAGGAAGAGACAGCAGCTGTGCTGCTGTAATCTCTTTTTTTTTTTCTGTTTCTTTTGTATTTTCTTTGTCTCCTTGGGGGCCCCCATCCCCTCTCTCAATGCCGCAAACAGCAGCACAAACAGCAGCAGCAGAAGTCAACACATTCACTACAGACAACGCCCCAGCTGTCTCCTCCCCCCCCACACCATCTGTCTCCTCAGGGGCCCCCCCCTCATACCCACCAGGGGCCCCCTCGTCACAGCAACAAGGGGGCCCCTCATCACAGCCACCAGGGGCCCCCCTGCTAGTTTCTGTGGGGGCCCCCCTGACTACAAACTGGTCAATAAACGCAGCAGCAGCGATAACACCCCCAAACGAACCCAGGGGCCCCTCAGGTGAGGGGCCCCCCTCAAGCATGGGGCCCCTACAAAGTGAGGGGCCCCCGTCAGATGAGGGGGGCCCCTCTGCTGCTGGGGGCCCCCCCGTTGCTGGCGTGTGGGTGGGCTCTCCGGGGGGGGCCCCCTGGGCCCCCTGGCCCCCCTGGGCCCCCTGGGCCCCCTGGGCCCCCTGGCCCCCCTGGGCCCCATGGGGCCGCGGGGCCCCCTGGGGCCCCTGGGCCCCCTGGGGCCCCTTGTGGGGGCCCCTGAATAGATGTGTATTGGAGAGGTAGATAGCTGCGATCTGTGCCTCTATGGTGTCTGCTAGTGTTTTATGGTGTATGGTTTGTGTTCTGTGTTGAGTGAGGTTTGTGTGGGGGGTGAAGGGGGCTGAGAGAAGAGAAGAAAATAATTTATATTTTATGTTTGTGTGTATAAGGTATTGATTGGATACAAGTTTAGCTTTATAGTGTGTCAGTTGTCCCTCTGTTTGTAGTTTTATATTTTTTATAAATAAATATGTTGTTATTATATAACCTAATATACTGTCTCCTATAAACTCTAAACGCTGCAGATGCCAGCTGTCTCCTCCCGCATATATACACCCCGGGAGACGCGATCCCCTGCATGTCAGTGCAGCAGCAAACAATACACGGCTCAGCCCTGTATATACACCCCACACACATATATATATATATATATATATATATATATA
>NW_024016238.1:0-2014 GCF_000499745.2 Eimeria mitis | reverse complement strand
ATGGGAAGGTATACTGCAGTGCATTGACAACAGCGCGGCCCGCTGGCCATTGACTGAGGCATCGCAAGGCGAAATTGCCGAGCTTGTCTGCTTTCCACTGGCGTAGCGTGCTTACAAAACACCCAGTGAAGGTTGAATGCGCATATTCTGCTGGATGTGAGTTGCTGAGGTTGTCTCTGGGGACTGCTAGCTGTCGAGGCGAATGGCTTTTGGACGCACTATACTTGAGACGTGACATATATATTTATGTCGGGTTTGCAAAAGGCAGTATGTTTGTTGCTTTTGTGTGTGTCCGGACTACTGGGATCATCGGTTGTGAGGTGTGGAGACGAATAATAGATACGCGGTTTCCGCCAATGTCTCCAACACGTAAACGGCAGGGGGAGCGCAACTAGCATCGAAGCAAGGCGGTACAAACCGAGTGATCTGTGTTTTCCTTCTTGGCTGGCCTGTCTGCGTGCGTTTGGGTTGTACAAGGAAGCCGTTACCGCCCTGCATTGTTGGATATAGAAAAGAGGCGCCGCTAGCAAGCAATGGGTCGGATTCGTCCGAGTAGGAAAGGCGTTTTGGAGCCCTTTGGTCCGACTGTAAGCAACCCGCGTCTGTTGTATTTGTTGTATTCGAAAGGGGGCTTGCCGGTGTGTGGAAGTGGCTGCGGGCTCGAGCATAGGTTATTCCTTGCTGTTCCGGGGTTTCTCATGGAACTGAATATCGTGCGCGTACTGCATGCGGGATGTTCCGTGGGCGGTCAGCTGCTTGCTAGTTGCTATGCGAGGCAAGCACGCAGTCCGAACATATTTTTTGTGCGGTACCTTTCGTAAGGTATTGCGTCTGGTGGTTCTATAGGGGGTGCGTTAATGGCCCGGAAAAGACGCTTCGGAGTCGGCTGATGGCCAATGGGCGACGGCATAGGCTACTGACGCGCAGCATCAATAATGTTGTATTCTCACTGACGGTCGTCGAGCTCGCGTGTGGACTCAGTATGCCGGATGACACTGTATAGTTGTTTCGTTGTAGCAGCGGAAGTACTACTTGGGTGGGTAGTCCACGATAACACTGCCTTCGATATTGCCTTCTTGGGGCAAATACAGCATGTCGCCAGAATTTATCAGCATAACTCACTTCACCGTATGGAAGGGTATAATGCAGTGCATTGACAACAGCACGGCTGGCTGGCCATTGGCTGAGGCATCGAAAGGCAAAACTGCCGCGCGTCTGTTTTCCACTGGCGTCGCATGCTCACAAAACGACCAATGATGATTAAACGCACACATTTTGCTGGATATGAGTTGCTAGGTTTGTATCTGGGGACTGCGAATTGCTCTACGGACGAATGGCTTTTGGACGCACTATACTTGGCGCACGACATATATACTTGTGTCCGCTTTGCAAAAGGAAGTATGTTCGTTGCTGTTGTGCGTGTCCGGATTATTGTGATCGCCAGTTGTGAGGTGTGAAGCCGAATAATAGAAACGGGGTTTCCGCATATGTCTATAACACGCCTTCCTCAGGGGAAGTATAATTGGCACCTTTTTTCATAGTCTATGGAACGGCACAGTGTGGGTGGTGAGGAAATGCGCTTGCACGTCTGCTGCATTCACACTGGGGATCAGTCAGGAATATGCGGATATCATATGAGTTGGCACTCGTTGATGCAGAGAAGCCGTGTCGGCAGTGCGGTGCAAACCGACTGGACGGCGTTCTTTTCATTGTGGGCTGTTGTGTCTGTTCGTGCTTGGGTGGCACAAAACATCCGCGCACTGTTATTACGGATTTGCAACATTTGATATATATGAAGGTCGGCGCGAGCCAGCAGTGGCTCGGCGTCGTCCCAGTACGGAAAGCATTGAGTAGCCCTGCTGTCCGGCGGTCAGGTACGGTTGTTTGTTGGATTCGCCGTATTGCAAGCGGGGCTTAACGCTGGGCGGCATACAAAGCTGTGCACGGGAATGGCTGCGAGTTCGAGTATAGGCTCTTTGTCGATATTTGTGGGTTTCATATGGAACTGAGCACT
>NW_024016236.1:0-2017 GCF_000499745.2 Eimeria mitis | reverse complement strand
TGTCCCCGGTGTTGCTACTGCTGCCAGCGTGAAGCAGCGAAGCAGCAGCGAAACGCAGAAGCGCCTCCGGCGCCTCCCTGGCTGCCGTTGCAAGGACACAGGCCAACTGCTCCTGCATACCTCGACACTCTCGCTGCAGCTCGGCAGAGTTGGGTTCCTGAGACGATGCAGCAACGGCTTTTAGGTACAGGCCCACATGCCTCTCCAGCACCCTGCACCGAACAGAAAACATAACCCAGACAGACGTTGCAGCATCCTACGCCTGTTTTGCAACAAAAACAGGAAATACAGCAGGGTAGCTGAACTCGTGTGCGCCAAGAACTCGTTGCAGCTAGAAAAAAGCGGCGCAGTGGCAGAAAGAGCTCAAAAGGGATGGCAGCCTACAGAGGGAAATGTTGCAGTAGCAAGAACAGGAGAGGAGGCCCCTTCAAGGACACAAAGAGCTGCATGAAGAAGCCGCTAAGAAGCTCAGCGGCGAGTTCTGGGGAGTGCTGCTGCTGCTGCAGGCTACTCGATGCAGCCGCTGCCTGCGCTGCACCGTCAGCTTCCACCAGGACAGCATCATACAGCAACGGTAGCAGAGCACCAATGGAAGAGGCTGCGAGGGGCCCCAAAAGAGAGAGAAGCCGCCGCAAGAGGAAGACTGATGCATGCAGGAAAGGAGGAAGCAGCACAAGGCTAGTGCCTCCAACCTCTAGAGGGCTGCCCTCTGCCCCGGCAACCTGTCAGCACAACAGCGCACCGTCCCGTCACCATCATCACAGCAGCTTCTCACGCTCAGCCGAAGAAACGCAAAAGCGGGCATACATATCCACACATGCGCGCTGGCACCCGACAAACACTACAAAACGCACTTCACATCACCGCAAGGAAAGAGTGTAAGCGTAATACACGGGCAGCAGGTCATGCGTTGGCTGCCTGTGAGCACAAGCAGCCGGCTGCTGATTTCCCTAGCCTAAACTCTAAATCCTGGGCCCACAATCTAAGCCCAAACCCTAGTACCTTAACGAACAACCCTTGCCCCACATCCTAAGCCACCAACATAGTTCCACAGAGGTGTGAGGGCTTACGCGAACAGCGTCCGTGAAGAGCTGCAACGCCTGTAGCCAGGATTTCTTATATTCACCCAGTACGGAGGCCTCTGCCTCAGTCTCTGAATTGCACAAGGCACCCCCAATGGCCCCCCCACTCGCCGTGGGGGGGACCGGTTGCTTGAAGGGCTGAAAACCCTTTGAAAGAGAAGCCAACGCGTTGGCGCAACGCGAGCAATACACGGCCACTGCCGAGGCGGCGTCCCCCCCAGAAGGCTGCAGTAACACCCAAGGAAACAAAGCATCGAAATCCTTACTAAATGTTAATACAGATGCACGAAAAAGAAAAGCAGAAGCGAAAGAAAAGCTGGGATAAAACCTTAAAACAGTAGCTTTTCTGGGGTGGGGTGGGGGTGCTCCCTAGAGCCTCTTGTTGCAGGCCGGCTACTGAAGGCATAGAACCTATAACGCTGCACCTGAATTCAACTGGTGGAGACCTGAAGCTACGGGGCTTACAATCTGGGTAGTAAAGGCCGCCGTGGCCTTCGCCAGCAATGCATGCAGTAGCACGACGTGCTCTTGGGCGGCGTTCGCGGTCCGACCCTGCAGCTGCTGCCTGCAGCCCAGCAGAACCCCGGCCGCCTCGAACAGCAGAAGCTGCTGCTCCACCTGAAACGCCCTTGGGAGAACATAAACATCTGCCGCTGCTGCCAGTGCCAGGGGTTCCTGCCTGCTGCTGTTGCCGCAGCTGGGCGAAACAGCAGGTCGCGCGCGCTGCTGCCGAAAGTCGCCGTTGCTGCTGCTGTTGCGAGGGATATCAAGGCACTGCTGCTGCAGCAGATGTTGCAGCAAAAGGCCAGTGTAAGCAGCCGAGTACGGCAGACAATTTTTGACGAACCTCAGCAACGCCAGGCATGCCTTGGGCGCGATTGTGGTGCTGCTGCTGCAGACTCCATGAGGTCCTGCCAGAAGCGAAAGCGCCTCTG
>NW_024016235.1:10000-14800 GCF_000499745.2 Eimeria mitis | reverse complement strand
TATATATATATATATATATGTATATACATATGTGTGTGTTGTCGGTTTGAATGGTGGCGAGTGGACTGCAGCAAACAAATAATTTTTGTTTCTCTAAGAAACTACAAATATAAGAAAAAGAAGAAAAACAGAATATAAATAAACTATAAATATAAATATAATTTATTTATTTTGTATCTATAATATAAATATAAATATAAATATAAATATAAATATAAATATAAATATAAATATAAACGTAAACACAAAACAGAGAAAAGAGACAGCAGAAGAGAAACAGAAAAAGAAATAAAAAAAAAGAAATAGGAAAAAAAAGAAATAGAAAATAAATAAACAAAACAGAGACAATGCAGAAGATAAAAAAAACGTAGATAGATAGACAAACAAACAGAGAAACAAACTAACAAAACAAACAAACAAAACAAACAAACAAACAAATAGAATACATAAACAGAATAAATAAACAAAACAAAAAACAAATAAAAAACAAACAAGCGCAACTAGGCAACTCAGTAATAAAACAAACAAAAAATTAATTAATTAATTAATTAATTAAATAAAAAACAAAATAAAATAAAAAAACAATAAAATAAATAAACAAGCAAACGAGAAACCAAACAAACAACCAAATAAATAAACAAACAAACAAACAAACAAATAAATAAATAAATAAATAAATAAACAAATAAACAAAAGAATAAACAAACAAATAAATAAATAAATAAATAAATAATAAATTAAATAAAAAAAGAAGTTGAAGTTATTCGAATGCGAAGACAAAAGTAAACAAAACGATGAAAACGAAACCAACAAAGAGCCGCCAGAAGAAGAAAAAGCAGCTGTAAATTATTTGTTTTTTTGTTGTAGTTTTGTTTATTTTATTATTTTTTATTTTATTTATTTTATTTATTTTATTTATTTTATTTATTTTATCTATTTTATTTGTTTTAAAGCCGTAAGGATGCAACGAATGCAGAGAAGAAGGAGGAGGGATGCACAGCTCGCCCCAGGCCTCATTCATATCTCCGGGTGTATGTACACCTCCGCACTCTTCTTCTTCTTCTTCGTTATTATTTTTATTATTATTTTTATTATTGTTAATATTAATATTATTATATTCTTCTTCTTCTCTCTGTTCTTCTTTTTCTTTTTCTCCTGCTGCTGCTGCTGCTGCTGCTGCTGCTGCTGCTGCTGCTTCTTGCAGGGGCTCGCCATACGGCCAGAGCTTATGTAGAAGGGTGTTGGTTGTTTGTTTGTTTTTGTTTTTATTTTTGTTTATATTTATTATTTCTTTATTATTATTATATTTTTCATTTATATATATTATTTCGTTATCGTTATTATATTTATTTATTTTTGTTTTTTCTTCTCTAGGCGTAAAGAAACCCTCATCGTTGCAGTACAGCAATTGGCTCTCTGCCTCTTCTTCTGCTGCCGTTGCTGCTGCTGCTGCTGCTGCTGCTGTTGGTGCTGCTGCTGTTGGTGCTGCTGCTGTTGCTGCTGTTGGTGCTGCTGCTGCTGCCTGCTGCCTCCTGCGGATGATGGAAAGTCTCTTAGCCCCCCAATCCCACCATCCGCCTCCCCACGATCGACGCTGCTCTGCAGCAGCAGCAGCAGAGCCTGCTGCTGCTGCTGCTGTTGCTGCTGCCGCTGCTTCTGCTGCTGCCGTTGGTGCTGCTGCTGCTCCTGCTGCTGCTGAATGGCCCCTGCTGGGGTTGTAATGGCTTTGCTCCTCTGCTAAGTCGCCTAGAGACAAACCACCGTCAGCAGCAGCAGCAGCAGCAGCAGCAGCACCAGCTGTTGCTGCTGCTGTTGCTGCTGTTGGTGCTGCTGCAGCAGCACTGCCTTTCCACAGACCGAAGAACCGACGCGGACTCCACTCTTTGCCAGTGCAACCCCTGCTGCTGCTGCTGCTGCTGTTGCTGCTGCTGCTGCTGCTGCTGCTGCTGCTGCTGCTGCTGCTGCGTAGTTGGTTAGCGTTGAGCAGGTGTTCTGTGAAGCGTCGAATTCTGCTGGCCTTGGGGGGGAGAAGAGAAGCAGAGAAATGCAGCGATAGAAGCTGCAGCAGATCAGCAGCAAGAGCTGCTGCTTCTGCTTCTCTCCTTCTTTCTCCTGCTGCTGCTGCTGCTGCTCCTGCTGCTGCTGCTGCTGCTGCTGCTTCAGTCATTGCTGCTGTTTCTTTCTCCGTTTCTATCTCCGCAGCGTCGCTTATTCGCCCGTTATCTCCTCTAAAGGCTCTTCTGCTGCAGCTGCTGCTGCTGTTGCTGCTGTTGCTGCTGTTGCTGCTGCTGCTGCTGCTGCTGCTGCTGCTTTCTGCTGCTGCTAGCAGCAAAGGGCTGCCTGTGTCTGCTAGTTTAGCTGCAGCTAAGAGAGAGTACTCCTTCAGGCCGTCGAGGCCAACAACGAACTCAGCAGGGACCTCAACACCCCCATAACTCCACTCGCTGCTGCTGCTGCTGCTGCTGCTGCTGCAGCTGCTGCTGCTGCTGCTGCAGCTGCTGCTGGGTTTGATTCCTGGGTATCCTCTTGCATACAGGGCGCAGCAGCAGGCGAGGAGAGAAATTTCATCGGCAGCAAAATACATAGAGTGCTGCAGCGCAGCTCGACCTGCACGCAGCAGCAACTCCGTCAGACTGCTGCTGCTGCTGCTGCTGCTGCTGCTGCTGCTGCTGTTGCTGCTGCTGCTGTCGGTTGCTGCTGTGAGTCTGAGTGCGCCGGAGAGAGAAGCAGCCCAAAGAACATCGACGAGAGGAGCACCGAGCGGCAGCTGGCTGCTGCAGTTTGCTGCTGCTGCTGCAGCAAGCTGCAGCAGCGGGGCCGCAGAGTCCACAGAGAGCCGCAGCAGGCCCGCAGCACGCCACCAAGCAGCAACAGCAGCAGCTGAGCAGCAGCAGAGCTGCTGTGCCGTCGCATGCAGCAGGGAGAGAGTGAGTTTCTGTATAGAAGGAGAGAAACAGCAGCAGCAGCGGCAGCAAGAAGCAGCAGAAACAGAAAGAGAGAGCAGCAGCAGCACAGACATATCTTTGTTGCAGCAGCTCAGCCACCCAGACAGAGAAGAAAGAGAAGGAAGCAGCAGCAACAAACCTCCCCTTTCTCTCCTGCTGCTGCTGCTCTTGCTGCTGTTGCTGCTCTTGCTGCTGTTGCTGCTCAGACTCCTCCTCCTTCTCCTGCTACACATGCTGCTGCTGCTGCTGCTGCTGCTGCAGCTGCTGCTGCAGCTGCTGCAGCAAGCTGTTCTGGCTAGCAGCAGAGCACACACATCAAAGGGGAGAGCCTCCGCCTGTCGGTGCTGCACTTCTCTCCACAGCCAACGCAGCAGCGGAGAGTAACACAGGTGGCGGTACCCTCCTGCTGCTGCTGCTGCTCCTGCTGCTGCTCCTGCTGCTGCTGCTGCTGGTGGTGCTGCTGCAGGTGGAGCAGCAGCAGCAGCAGGTGCAGCAGCAGCAGCAGCAGCAGCAGAAGAGCCTGGGTCTTCCAGGGCAGAGAGAGCCAAAGCGAGGGAACTGCATGCAGCAAGAGAAATCAGCGACGGCTCTGCAGCAGCAGCAGCAGCAGCAGCAGGAGCAGCAGCAGCAGCAGCAGGAGAGTTGCTGCTTCCCCTTTGGTGTCTCTGCAGCTCTACGCAGATTTGTTTGCTTCGCTCACGAACCGACAGCTGCAACAAAATAGGGGGCCCCTCAACTGCTGCTGCTGCTGCAGTTGCTGCTGCTGTTCCAGCTCCTGCTCCAGCTGCAGCAGCAGCAGCAGCAGCAGCAGCAGCATTATATTTTTTCTTTGCTTTGAGCTGCGCCGTCAACAGAAATTTCTCTCTAAACAAAATATTAAGCAGCCTCAGCACCACCAAATCCTTCACACACAAATCAGTACCCTCTGGGCCCCCCGTTTGGTGGGGGGCCCCCCTGCAGGAGCTGAGTCGCTATGCAGCACCAGGGGGTGTTTGTTTGTTTGTTTGTTTGTTTAGGGAGGCCGCTAGCAGCCGAAGATAGAGTAAGGAGACAAGCCAGGGCAGCCTGCGGCGGTATTTGTGTGCTATCTATTATTAAATCTTTTATATAAGTGAAAAAGAAAAGGAGACGGGGAGGAAGAGAAGATAGAGATGTGCTGGATAGACACCCCAGTGATAACACAGAAGAACTAGGAACGGCACTTGCCTCCTCCTGCTGCTCCTGCTGCTGCTGCTGTTGCTGCTGCTGCTGCTGTTGCTGCTGCTGCTGCTGGTGCTGATGTGGATGCTGCGGCGTTGCTTGTTTTTGCGTCGCAGCAAAAGAAGTCGATGACACGCCAAACAAACTGCTGCTGCTGCTGCTGCTGCTGGTAGCAGCAGCAGCAGCAGGAGCAGCAGCAGGAAGCGCAGCAGCAGTTTGCTGCTGCTGCAGCAGCGGGAGAGCAGCAGATGGGGGGCGCAGCACGAATGTTTCCCCCTGTAAATACACCTCATCCCGCAGCTGCTGCAGCTGCTGCTGCAGCAGTTGCTGCCGCTGCTGCAGCTGCTGCAGCTGCTGCAGCTTCAATTGCTGCTGCTCCTGCTGCTCCAGCCATTGCTGCTGCTGCTGCTGCTGCTGCTGTTGCTGCTGTTGCTGCTGCTGCTGCAGCGGAGAGGGAGACGAAGTAAAACGAAAATCTGAACGACTAACAGAAGAAGAGAGAGGGGCCCCCAAAGAAGAAGAAAAAGAAGAAGAGAGGGGGGCCCCCAAGGAAGAAGGGGGGGCCCCCAAAGGGGTACTGAAAGAGGAGGAGAGGGGGGCCCCCACAGACGCAGAAGAAAAAGAAGAGGAGGGGGGGGCCCCCAAAGAAGAAGAA
>NW_024016234.1:0-2019 GCF_000499745.2 Eimeria mitis | reverse complement strand
AGTCGCTGCACATTACGAAGAGGGGGGAGCTGTTTGGGGGACGGCTGATGGACCTCTTTCAAGTAGAGCTCGACTCCGAAGGAGACGTCGTGGGTTTCAGCTTCTTGCCCAACTCATCCTTTGAACCCAGCCAGTACGTTCTCGCTCAGTAGGCGCCTGCGCAGGCTTTGCAGTGTGTGCATCATGCCGCTGATGTGCTACTGATGTGCTTTTATTGCTATTGTTTACGATGGCTGAATGCTGCTTCCTGTTGCATGGGGCGTGCGCTTCAGAGACATCATATCGTGGCAGATGCGGCAGGCTGTCAGTTCGGTGCCCCTGCCCAACATCTTCTACCATTTGATGTACGGCATTCACTACAACCCCAGCGACCCGCTGCTGAAGAACGCGGGACTTCATCCTGTCGACGTGAAGACTTTGATGCATTACTTTCCTGCCCCTTTTCTGCTGTACGAAGACGTACACTACGAGAAGTGTCAACAAATCCTCGCCGATCTTTCCGCCATCGGCCTCTCCGACAAGGAAAAGGCCGAGTTCCTGTCTCTTCTTTGCGCTATTCTTGTAGCAGGTAGCACCAGAACCCTACTTTTGTTACATCACTTCTTCCTAGAACTGCATGGGTTGGGGGGACAGGCCAGAGGCTTCCATTGCTCCTCAAAGACCTCTAGCTCGTCGTGTGTGAGGACGCCATAGTGTCTTGTTGTCGCCCTCTATGCACTTGATCTGCAGACGTCGTGAGTTATAAGATACAAAACGAGCTCCCGGCAGAAGCGGAAGAAGTAGAAAAGGAGGAGGAAGCCCCCGTGCCAGCGGCGCCGAGGGTGAGGCGCATAACAAAGCAAAGCGGCCAGACACTTGAGCGCACACTCATGGTAGGCAAGAAGTCGGCGATGAATTTGGCTGGTCTCGACATTATCAATCTGGTGAGCAAATTCTTTGAGTGAACAACCGGTTTGCTGCTAACGGATCAACTGCACTGCAGTGCAGCATTGAGCCTCGCGAGGCATTCAGTTGACAAAAGGTGTGCAACACTTTGCATAAGAGCAACAGGAAGATCATACTTCCTCGGGCCTGCGGTTGTGGTTTGACTTCAGCTGGCGAGTCTCCTAGGCGTTGACGAGACGGTAATGCGAGACATCTGCTTGGGGACAGACGCCTGGCAGGTGCGGTATTTGGCCCTCAAGCTTTTTGTGCGTGTGCGTTGGTGGCTACTGGGAATCATCAGTCAAAGTCTGCGGCTATCCAAGAAGACGGATGTTCACAAGTGAGTACGA
The DNA here is from genome assembly GCF_000499745.2 of Eimeria mitis. Taxonomy (NCBI): domain Eukaryota; phylum Apicomplexa; class Conoidasida; order Eucoccidiorida; family Eimeriidae; genus Eimeria; species Eimeria mitis. Next base: position 745 of record NW_024016234.1, on the reverse strand, counting down.
GCAACGCCGTAGCTGAAGAGAGGCAGCAAAGCACCCGCTGTATGGGACGCTCTCGGCTAGAGCGGGGGGGAAACCTCAATTGGCATTCGCCCGACAAAGCCTTGTGCTGCAACTACAGAGACTGTTACATTGCAACGCCGACAGGCCTTTTGCCGCAGCCCAGCAAGCTGTTGGGCCTTGGCGGTGTCAGTGAACCGCCGTGGCTTTCATGAGGCTCGGGGTAAAGAAGGTAGAGGGGTTTATGAAGGACATGCAATGGACGAAAGGCAAGAGGCCATGATAATAGAATTGACGTTGTGGATGCGTTGCAGTCGGGTGACGCTGCTGAAGGCAGCTGGCCTAGACTTTCGACGTGTGAGCCCGGAGTGGGCTTTCAACCAACTGCTGCACAACTACGCGGAAGAGTGTTTACTCCACATATTTGCAACTTGGGCGTTCACTCTCGGTCAGCTGCAGAGCCTCAGTGTTGCTCCTCGAGATGCTTTGTTCTTACGTGGTTCCCGATGTTGAACACTGCTCATCTGCAGTACACGACGGCGGTAGCGTAGTTGGAGATAAAAGTATCCGAGTTTCCACACGAGCTGCTTGGCCGACTCGCCTCTTTCAATGTCTTCAACGACGGGACCGTAAAGTGCATGTGTGTGTGAGAGTACAGATCAAGCAACATATCTGCTTGAAGATGTGAAGCCTCCTCCAGCAAACTTTAGCTTGAACGACGAGATCCTTGAGGTTTTCACTGGCCCCC
>NW_024016233.1:0-2021 GCF_000499745.2 Eimeria mitis | reverse complement strand
GTGGGGCAGTAGCAGAGCTGGCGCTCGTGGCGGGAGTGCCTGGAGGGAGGACCCCACGAGCTAGTAGAGGCCAGAAGAACACAAACGCATAAACAATCGCCCTGATAGAGGCACTTCAGTTCATCTATTGCACTACGTACTCGTCAGAGTTCAGGTATTTAAGCTGGTTACGCGTGATTTTGCAGACGAAACCACTTTAAAGTCCTCAAGGTGGCTTGTGAATCCTAAACGGACTACACGGTTAAGACAAAAGCTGCAGCTTCCAAGGCTTTCTACCTCCTAAAAGTCTAGTGGTGCTCACACTCTCCACTTCCCTTGTCGGTATGCTGATTGTCACTGGGCAGTACGAGACCTGCAATCTGCGTCGCATGCGCCACAACACACGAATATTTGGATGTTTTGTAGGCGTGAGAACCAATGCAATTGAAGGCTCCACTTCAGCTCATTTAATTACCTCTCGACCGATGCCGTTGCTAAACAACTAAACTATAAACTGTCCGGACCCTTGAGAAATGCGGTTTATTTCTATGCCTTCAAGATGTTTTTATCGTGCGTGGGAATGCGTCTTTGTCTATGTATCTACGGGTTTCGACAACAGAGAAGTGACTAGATGTGCGGGGTAAGGCGAAATTACGTCGAGGAGACGGAACAGAACGCGAACTGTGCAGACCAAGGCCCCCGGGATTTCTGCTGATTTTCCGCTTTCCCTGGCGCCTTGAAAAAGATAACGCAAGGCGCAAAACATAATCTTCATGTTTGTGTGAGTGCCAGTAATGCGGGTGGCTAGGCACAGTTGAGCAGTGATCAACGCGGAGATGCGGCAAAAGACTAGGATTTACTTGAGCCGACGCGTTGTGAGGAGCTCGAGAATAAGGCTCTGTGAAGGGCCTCATCCAGGGTGCAGCATTTTTCTGCTAGAGCGGCATGGCGGAACGCCTCTGCATGGCGGCCTGCACAGGCTGCCATTTCTACTACATCACTGCTGCGCAAGGAGCTTTCCCTAGGAGTGCCAATTCGCCATTGAGAAGGATCTTTTGCTCTGCTGTCATTCATATTCGAAGCTGTACCAGGCCCTGTGCCAGTTGACCGGGTTGCTTCTGGGGCCTTCCGTGTACTCGTAGACGTCACTCCGGACTGTTGCCTGCTGATGGATGCCTTCGGTCTCGCCTGTCCTGAGGGGGACCGCTTGAGCTGCTGAGACGACGAGTCTTGTCTGCGTGCAGCTGGTTGAGGAGGCGCGCTCTGTTTGAGTTGCGACTGTTCACTAGGCGCGTTACTGAGGCCACTTGGCACAGGGTCGCTGGCCTCTGCTTGTTGACTTGTGCCGTTAGAAACTGTCTGATTGCCCTGTTCGTTCGGTGGGTCTTCATCCTTCTGCGATGCTTCTTTAAGCTCATTTTGTATTTTCTTCTCAATGGTCTCGCTGAAAATGCGGAGCTTGCGGCACAGCGCTATCCAAGCAAGGCTTAAACAATTGGGGTCATCTAAGTCGATGCTCTCAATAGGGTCGCCACTAACTGTACTTCCTGAGCAGCCAGTTGGGTGATTCCTGTTTGCCACTCTTCGGAGACTGCGCAGGCGGATCTGCAAAAGTAATACTAGGGCCCTTAAGAATGCAGTGAATAACACGGGTCGGCGGTGCAGGCGGAGAGAATCTTCCGCCATAGTCTCATAGGTGGGTGGTCTTGGTTTATCCTGGTGGCTGATGACGTGTTCGTAACTCGTTGGAACGCCCATTGGCGAGCGAGGAGTGTGAGAGTGCTGCTGCTGGTCAGCCGCCGGTGTAACAGCAGGTGCTGACACTTCTGTTGTATCTGGTGCTGCATCTGGTGTTTCGCGTGGCGTTGCATGTGGTGCTGCAGTAGGTGCTGCATCTGCCGCTGCATCTGCAGCTCCATCTGCTGCTTCATCCGGTGCTGCATCTGCTGAGCTTTTCGTAAGCTCAGCCAGGCGGATGTCTGTGCTTTGTGAGCTGCGCCTCCTCTCCGCCGCAATGACCGTCAGCGTTGCGGGCGTTCCAC
>NW_024016232.1:0-2022 GCF_000499745.2 Eimeria mitis | reverse complement strand
TACTTTAAGTCTTTGCCTTCATTGCGGCTCGTCTCCGGTCAGGTTAAGGCCGGAGAACCAGCGTTACAATTTTGACTTCACCGTAGCACACGACTCTCACACATATATAAAATTTCTCGAAAAAACAGCTGAAATAGTTTTTTGTTTCAAAGCTTTCCGGGGTCAGCAGCCCAAGATCCTGGGTTTCGTGCAAGAAGAAGCGGCATGGCTTGAGTTGCACAATACCCTGGTGCGGCTACTGTTGCAGCGCAGCAGCATCTGAATACACAGCGAAGCTCACTTTATTGAATGAAATAATACTCTAAATAGTTATTGAACACTTTTTAATATTTAATATACCGCCCGAGAGCAAGTATAAGCACATGAAACAAACTTGTTGCAGCCACCCTACAACAATAGATATACCCAGCAGCCAGGGTAAACACTCTATGGTGCTGTATTCAAGCTCAGGTTCTGCACTGTTGAGTCTCAGAGTTTTCATATGTAATTTTATATGATTGCCTCGCACAGGTAACCCACTCAGTAACTCGCTAGTATCGTCCTTCTCTTCTCTCTATATATAACGCAATATTCTGATTTTCTATTCCGCTCATACACGTGCCTCGAAGATCTCAGTCTTCTCCAGTTCCTTCTTTTCATAATGAAGTTTTTTTGTTATCTGAGGTAAATTCAAAGAAATTTATAAAATGATAATATTACTTTTATGTTGAGATGAATCCTTCGGTCTATGCCGCCGCGTAGCTCATGGTGGGCTCTTAATAAGATAGCCGATGCTGAATAAAGTTATTCTATCGGGATTAAATAGAAACGAATATATTTGTTTTATGACTATGATTATTTTTCTGCTTTTATCTGCGCCATTCCCTCTACAAATAGCAGCAACTCATCGCCGCTACCAAAGCACTTTCACTGCTTTCCTATAAAAAGAAATTTAGGTTTAGGTTTCAGAGTTTCTAGCTAGCTTAGCCTGTCCCCTGTGTATGAGCGTGGCGGCTGAAAGCGGCCCCCAATACAGTTGAAGGGCCCCAATCGCTGTGAAGGAGAAGTAAGCACCCTGTTGTACAGGTTCATCGCAAGGATGTGCGTCTCTCTGTGGCGGCAGCAACAAACATAAACAACCCCATCACCATCTCTTCTTCTCCTTTATTCCTCTTTTTTTTCCATTCGGTTTTTGGGGGGACCCAGAACACGAGGGCGTGTGCTCTGCTTGAGAGAGAGAAAGAGAGAGGGGGAGGAGCTGTATGATAGTTTGTCTAGAGTTACTGCATGTATTTATACTGTCGAGCACTCATAAGCCACACAGGCACAAGAGAATTGTTTACGGTGTCAGTGCATGCAGCAAGCGGGGTCGCTGCGTTTGTATGGGTGAGACGCAGTCCTGCAGAGCTACGCACGGGGAGCCGGCCCCCTCGTCGCCCCAGCCAGGGGCTGTTGAGCCGTTGTCTTCGCCTCGGATACAAACGCCAGCTGCGTCTCTCTCTCGAGAATTATATCGAGGAACTTCTCTGGGTGTAGTACTAGCCGTTGAGACGCTGAGTCGTAGATGCCTGGGGAGAGGAGAGAAAGCTGCCTCGTGCTGAAGTTTCTTCTTTCAAGTTTTTTAAATATATTGCATAGCACGAAGGTCCTTTTTTGCCTTTATAAAGAGGAATCCTCGCTAGAGAAAGGGGGGAGTTGCATCGTTGTAGTTTGAGTTAGACAACAGAAGATCTACAGCTTTCTGGTATCCTGGTGAGGGATTATGAAGGCTAGAAGGATGAAGTTTTCTTTTTATATTTTTTAAAGTGATTCCGTGCATGTATCTAGTCTCAGCCCCCCATTGCAACTTTCGTCTATATACTACCCTTTTGTATTTTTGTTTGGGGGGCATGCAGTTATTTTAATTGAAGCGTAATTGTGGGCTTCTTTAGCTTGTCTACCGTCTAGAATTAATATGTTAAACTATTTATTTATGATGAGAAAAGTTTCTAGCCTTGAACAAGAAAGACAGAATGCAGCACAGGTGTGGGGTGTTCGTGTTTC
>NW_024016231.1:0-2022 GCF_000499745.2 Eimeria mitis | reverse complement strand
CTCGGCCACTGGAAATAATATTCACAGCAGAAACACTCGAAGGTTTGAGAAATATCTCAGAGGTTTCTATATTTAGAAAAAGTTGAATTTAGTAAGCTGGCGTGATGCGGGCAACAGGAAGTGCGTTGGCGCCCACATTGTTTCATCTAGCTTTCATCAACTCACCTTAGAATAAAATTTTGCAGCAGCTATCTATATCTTGCTTTATGATTTCATGTTGAAATCTCAGTGATACAGGCGAGGAGAAACTGCTGGCTCACTGCCGTGTACACCTGCTCCTGCTTGCTGCTCTCGTGCTCAGGAAGTACGAACCCAACACAGTTCCTTGTACAGCTTTCAGTTCCCCAGTAACCTAGGTAAACAAGTAAACATCTTTCTGCTTCTTTCAGAGCATAAATATCTAAACACAGGCCTCGCGCGTACAGCTGAATCAACACCGGTATTGTATGTTATGGGCTTAGGATGTGAGCTGCTGGCTTCGTAAATACGCATGATCCGTGGGCTCATTAGCAAAAAGCGTCAACAATTTAATTTCTGCATAATTTGTTTCTTGTGGCGGTTTTGTATTCTCATGGAGTTCTGTGTGGGCGGTGGTTAAAGAAGAAAATCCACCCACTATTGCTGAGCTTCCATTTACTCTTATGCTCCATTGGGTGGGTGTATTGTCACCTGAATCTTTGCCGTTTGCATGCACAACTAGCTACAGCTAGCTATAGCTAGCTACAGCTAGCTACGGCTAGCTATTGTGTGTTGTAGTGGTGTCAGCACTCGCCGCTTGTTTAACACGCTGTGAGGTGAGCGCCCAGCATTGCCATGAATTGCCTGGTGGTTGGTGATAGGGTGATGAACACAAAACTTATACAACTTCTTTCATATCTTTTCTGGATCAGAAGAAGAATTTCTTATTGTGGAATGTGATGATATGCTGAGTTACTGATTGCTGGAGATATCACCGCATGCACAGCCACATACACCGTGAGTGCTGAACAAGAATTCTGGGTGCTGCACCCTGAGGCTAACGCATGCGGCTCAGGGGGTACGTTGAATAGAATTCATATGGGTAGCTTGTCCTGCATAGTGCATCTGCATTTGCCTGCCTCTTGTGCTATTTATCACTCCATCTGTTCTCTCTCTATCCAGGCGCGTCGGCCTGCTGGCACAGTATAGAGGGAAACCTAAGCTACACCTACATCATGAATACAGGGTAGGAGTTGTATGTTGGCTCTTCTGATGGAGGAAATAATTTTCGTTGGTTTCTGTGCAGGTCGTGCGTTGGCGATACGCAAGTGTTCAGTCTGTTTGCCTCTACGCTGCGAACAGCTGCCGACTGCGGTGCTTCTTTGGGATGCATCACCTAGGAGCTGATGAGCACACAGGGAGATACAGCGTTGAGAGGCTTCGATGCTGTTTTGTACTTAACTACTAGCATGAGAGTTTACAGCCGTACCGGGCTCAGTTTGTACGTTTCAAGTTGATTCAATTTGCTTCTGTATCCTATGGTTTTGTCTACCTGTTAGACGCATGCTGACGATATTCTTTTATAGTATGAAGCAGCTGCTCATGAGGCGAGCATCCAAACCCTCATACACTGCTGGGGGTACAGGCAGTGCGTGGAGCTATCTCGCATTCGCTGTAGCAGTTGAGGCTTCTAAGGCCTTCAGCACCGCAGCCGGCTATGGTGATATGCCTAATATATATAATATAATAATATAATAATATAATAATATATAATAATATAATAATACAATAATATAATAATGTAATAATATAATAATATAATAATTATTTTATTATTCTGCAGAGACGGCCGCAAATATGTTTCAAGGTAGCATTTAGAAAGCACTTGTATAGTATACACTGTATGCGCGTTTCCACCAACAAACCGCAGCAGCATATCGTTATCTTCAGGCTGAGTGCATGCACGATCATATCTTTATATAAATGTTTATACCTTCACTGGATATGTTGGTATACTGGTATACTGGCGCAGCCAGTGCGTTCTCATACTATTTTTTTCTTTTC
>NW_024016230.1:0-2023 GCF_000499745.2 Eimeria mitis | reverse complement strand
CACAGATGAAAGCCAGTGTAATACATATCTATACAGCACCTCTGCATGCATGCATGCATGCATGCATGCATGCATGCTTCTTTGGGGCTGTATGAAGCTGCTTGTTCTGCATCAGAAAGCTACAGAAAGTGTTGAAATATCTGCTGTTAGTAGCGAGCCGCCGTGGAGTCTGTGCTGCAGCTCCTCTCTACTGTACATACACCTGAGCTGAGTGTTGTAGTGCAGCGCCAATGCAGCAGCAACGCAGCAGCAGAGCAGCAGCAAAGCAGCAGCAAAGCAGCAGCAGCTGTGGCTGTGTGGCTGTCGTACACAGAGAGAAGAAGAGAGAGTGTGCGTGGGGGGAACCACCACCAACCCCACCAGCTGTGTGTGTGGAGGGTCTTGTCTTTTTAGGTTAATTAGCGAAATATAATTCTTTTTTTTGTTTAATTTGTTGTTTTATTTAAAAAAATACACAAAAAATAATTATTTATGCGGTTGCTATCCCTGCGTCTCGGGTGTACAGGCAGCTCCCACCGCCCCGCCGGTAGCCGGCTTCGCCCTCTCCTCCTTCTCGGTTGCACATAAATATTTAATGAATAGATGTTTTTAATGATTTAAATTAAATAAAATAAATAAAAAACAATATAATTTAATATAAAAATAAAAAGGAAACGGCAAAAACACGCACACATGCATGCAGCTGGGGGCTGGGATCGGCTTCTCCCCCAGCACCCTCAGGGCTGTGGGGTGCGCCGCTGCTGCTGCTGCGGTGTATAGGCAGCTCACATCCGTGCGGGTGATATATNCAGGGCTGTGGGGTGCGCCGCTGCTGCTGCTGCGGTGTATAGGCAGCTCACATCCGTGCGGGTGATATATTATATATCTCCCCAACGTCCCTTTGGGTGAAACCCTAAACAATAAACGCAGAGATGTATTGTTTGCATCACTCGCCTAGTCTGCATGAGTGTATACATGCATACATACATACATACATACAGTATACAGCACAAACCTATGGATGCATGCATGTGTGTACATGTATGTATGTATAGATTTATGTTGGAGTGTATGAATGTATTATGTATGCATGAATGTAGGACTAGGTGATGGGGTGTATGTATATACAGCTGTGGTGTACATACATACACCCCATGTAGTCTGCGTGCTGCCTATACACCCCAGCGGCTTGTTTTTTAATGGGTTACACCGCAACCATAAACCCATGAAGCTCTACACACGGATGTATTTGTAGGCTTTGTGAGGCGCCCATCAGCCTGAGCAGCAAAAGTACAGCTCAGTGCTGCGGGTTCGCTCCCGGCCTCAGGAGCTGCCTATACACCCCGTGCTGTGGGGATTCATGGGGGGGGTTNGCTGCGGGTTCGCTCCCGGCCTCAGGAGCTGCCTATACACCCCGTGCTGTGGGGATTCATGGGGGGGGTTATGGTGTGTTTAAGTCTCTATAATTAATTATATTATTTATTTTTTATTTATTTTTTATTTATTTATTATTTATTATTTATTTATTTATTTATTTAGACGAGTTTATATCTATTTTCTACTTGGTTAGGTGAGTGAGAGCTGCATGTACACCGCAGCGGAACAGAGATAGTGCAGCATTTGATTCTAAGTACTTTTATTATATATTTTTATTTCATATAAATATTTTTTTTTAGTTTTTGTTGCTGTATATATGCAGTGCTGCTTGCTGCACCACCACAACGGAGCTAAGAAAATAGTAAATGTATTAAACGCAGTTGCTGCTGAGGATACACCTGAAAATACAGCTGGAGATACACCTGAGCATACACCTGGGGGAGATGCTGCATGCTCGGCGCTTCGGTGCCAACAGTTCTTTTTCGTGTTGCTGTTGCTGTAGGGGTCGATGCTGCTGCAAAGCGCCAGCAGCAGCAGCAACAGCAGCAGCAGCAGCAGCAACAGCACCTGCTGCTTCTGGGGATAGGAATAGCTGCTGGTGGATTTGCTTTTTCTGTGCTCAGAGCTGAAGGGGGGCAGCTGCACTATAGAGCAGCAGCAGCAGCAG
>NW_024016228.1:0-2024 GCF_000499745.2 Eimeria mitis | reverse complement strand
ATCATGTATGCATCTTCAGCTTCCATAACGCCCACATCATGTAGTCTGGTTGTTCAGTGCTGCCTGGCTTCAACTTTGCAGACGCTCGCGGTTTCGTCAGCGGTTCTGACACTCTGCAGCTCAATGCTCATGGGCACCTCATGAAGACAGCCGAAATAAGCGAGCTGCGATGGATAGTGTAGACGGACAGTAGCAAAGTGTAAGTGCAACTGCGTTCGCGCTCAGTCATCTGTTGACTTGCTTTGTGATTTAAATGAGCACGCGCTGTACCCAGTCTTCATGAAACGACCAGTGGCCATATCTACTGTGGAGCGTAGACGATCGTGACAGAACCTCTAGGTTCCGTAAGTGTCCGACTACATCTTGTCGGCCATCCGGAGTAACACTAGAAATAATTCAACGCACTAACTGGGTCACGTGGCCGTACATCACATTGGATATTTTTTTCCTGGTCGCCTCCTACTGACGTGGTGCAATGCTACTTCCCAAAGAATGGGAATTCATACAACTCGCGCTTGTTTCCAATGAGATAAAACATCAGAACATTACAATACCCTGGTGGAAAACAGTCAATTCTCATTGCAAACAGGAAGGGGAATTAGCAATGCTCTAGCTCGGCAATCGATTAATGCACGTCCATACTGCGTTACACGCTGGTCCAGAGAAACTGACAGCGCCTCAAAAGGACTCGCTGTTCTGTACGGTAGTGCTACCCCACTGCACAGCCGCTTTTACTGCACGCAATAGCACCTCCTTTCAGTCGCTGGAAGGCGACGGCACGCTGTGCTGATGGCCTGTTGCACCGTCCCTTAGAAAACGTACCTCTGCCAAGGCATCGTGCACGATCTAATTGAATGCCATCTCAACGCTTAAAGCACATCCGCGATTTGCCAAGGCAGGAACTCGTTATTGTAGACGAATCGTTACTCGAAGTGGAGGAATCTTTGTTTTTCCTGAAGATCACAGCCTAACCCATTCCGCCTCGCCTCATCCCTAGCCGAGCCAGTCTAGTGATATGTAGGCTCTGAATGCAAGTCGGGACATGGGATGCACGCAAGCACTAAGAGGATGCAGACCTACTTCCTGAGGAGACCACTCTTTGCAAGTATAACGCATNTGGTGCGCCTACCATGCTGCTAAGCGCATAACGAGAGATTGGCGTCCATAAATATATGTGATCGCGCCTCTAGTTAGCACTTGCTGCACACCGCCGAGTCAACTTCTACCTCAATTTGCAGGCTTTTGCCTAGTCCGTAATTTTTGCGTAGGCATCCTTGTTTATCAATACTTACATAAGCACTTAAGGTTTTTGGAGTGTTGCCAAGAGCACACACAAGCAACAACGGCAACAAAATGAACCGATTATACCTGCGGCATCGTTCCAGCCCAGACTGCCCGTGTATGGGCACCGCCAAGGGGCCCCGCAAAGCACCTAAGTCTGCGCAACATGCCCCACAGCCAGAACAGGTGCACACGTTCCGCTCGTCCTAGATTGTATGCTTATGAGCCTCACCAAATCACTGAGCGACAACCTTCCAACTCTTCAATGTTCCAGGCAGATTTTTCGCGAGTAGACGAATCGCTGACCTGCTTTTGCCGTTTGTGAGGCATTCGAGTTCAGGCCGCGCAGGCAAACGCCCGCTTCAAGGGACTGACACCGCAGCGGATACGCCTTTCAGTCACTACGTATAGGAGAGGCATCGCTATGTGCCTAACAAATGCCTACCGCTTTGGCCCTGCAGGCCATAAAATCGAATGATGCACTAATAGAAAAGCAGGTCCGCGGTTGGCGGACGCAAGAAAACGTAAAGAAAGCGCCGTGCGGTCGGTACCGCCTTGCACTTAGTGGATGCGATGCAACAGCCCTACGACAAGCATGCTTCTCTCGTCAAAGAGGAATGAGGAAAGGTGGAATTCTCGCCCGGGAAGTATGAACGTTGGCTGCTGTTCGTTTGCTAAGCAAGCTACTACCGGGACTGCGAGAAGCATGATTGCTAAGCTCACGGTCACAACCAGATTCAGAG
>NW_024016227.1:0-2025 GCF_000499745.2 Eimeria mitis | reverse complement strand
ATTTGATGGCTTCGGATTATATTTATGTTTCGCTGTAAGCTGTTCAGCGTGTGCACGTGCTAGTGTGGGCAACGGTCTGCCTAAGCGAATTCAGTGTTCGACGGGTTTAGAAATTGTGTGGTGCTATGCAGCGCGGATGCAGCTTGGGTGTTGGACGAGAATGGAGAAGACAGGATGATGCGTTGTTGCTAGCCGCTGCATAACTCGCGAGGAGGTGTCATAGCGCGTCGTCAGAGTTGCGCGTGATTTACGACTATACACTGCATGGTTTAGACGGTAAGCAGAGAGCATGGGTAGCGGCTTTGGATGCTGGGCTTTAGCCACCTTGGCGAAGTTTAGCAGGTGATGATAAGGTGGTGTGCATTCCGCGTGTAGTTATATTTGTTTAGCGGCAATCATAACGGTGCAGTGCGTCGTCGGCACAGCGCTCGACTGGTCTTGACTGGTCTTGTGTGGCCACTATTGCCGCATTTAGCATGGTCGGTTGTGAAGTGCCTCTTTGAAGTGTGTGTCCGTGGCCCGTCGTCGTGAAGTTTTTGTGCAAGAGGTGAGGCAGGAGATGCGCGCTGCTGTGTGACATCCCTGATGGTGTGCAGTGGACAGATAATAAACACGTCCACAGTTGGACCATCTGGGGAAGCCGTCTAGGTGTGCCGGTGGCGTGCGTGCATGTCTCTACGTCTCTCGCGAGCAGAGCAGTGCAATACGACATTGCACACCTTTTCTGCTGGCTTATTTGGACTAGGACAGCGGCAGGTTTGGCGTGCCCCGTGCAACAGCGAGGACTGTAACCACTTGGCATGCTTTTTCACAGGAAGTGCGTTGAGATGCTGTTGTTTTCCCTCGCCTCCTCGAGCAGCAAGTTTTAGCTCTCGCTTGCGGCAAATCACTGATGCGTTTGGCATCAACATTACTCCTGACCTATGTCTAGTTGTTTCTGTGCAAGTTAATCGATGGCAGCACTTTCCGAGTTCGACAACGGAAGTGGTAAGGAAGGCCTGATGCCCACAGGTGTGGAACTGTGGAGGAGCGCAAATCTAATGTAGCCTGGGGCTTGGGCTAGTGTGAGACGAAGATGCGTTAGCGCGACATGCTGCATCAGCGCAGAGAATGCGGTCGGGAACAGGCACAATTGATTCGCCGCCGTTGTGACTATACTGTGTTGTGTCCAGGCAGTGAGTAGATAGTGGAGGCAGATGCACAAACCGTTGCTCGTTGTCCTTCTTGCGGAGCTCAAGGCAATGACGCTGAGGTGCGGCCCAGTTGAACTTGCTGGGTGAAGGGCATGATGCGGTTGCAGGCAGCTTGGTAACGCGGCGTTTCTTTTTTTCGTTTTGCAGNAGGCGCTGCAGCGTCGCAGCTTCCAGCATGTTCGGAAGGGTAGCAATAAGTGCCACAACGACTGCTCCACGATCGCGTTTGCACATCGTCTGTTATTGGCGTTTGCCAAGTGGTTTGGGCTGACAGAAGCATGGCGTATGACTGTTAACACGCGTTGCCGTTGGGTTGGGGAAATCAACGCAAGCTCGTTGCAGGTGTTGCATGTCTCGTCGGCGCTGGAGGAATTGCCGAACTGCTCTGTGCCAGCTTCCATATGCTGGGTGTTCCGAAACTTTGTTATTTTGTCGTGGGCTGGTTCGTCTTGCGATTCGCGCTTCGTAGCTGGGTGCGATATTATGCTGGAGTGGGTTTCTCTCTAGTTCCCCCCGGACTACCTTCCCCTTTGCACATGCAGCCGTTTTGCGGCGTTTCCCTAGAGTGAAACAAGCACGTTTCGACATATAAACGGTGTATGCGCTGCTTCCTGCCGCTGCGTTCAGCCAGTACGCGGAACGCGTCTGCAGAGTTTGACGGAGTGTCGTAGCTGCCACCTCGTAAGATCGTGCGAATCAGTACTGATATTTTCAGGCGTGTATGCGCTGCTTGATACGTTGGGTCTCTCGCAAAATTTGCTCTTGTTTCAAGGAAGGAACGCGAATTTCATTACAACTGACCGCGCGTTGGCGCATCCAAGCGTAGAACTGT
>NW_024016226.1:0-2031 GCF_000499745.2 Eimeria mitis | reverse complement strand
TGCTGCGGTACGTTGTGGGGTTAACCTTTTATCTGGTGCCAGCTGGAAGACAGAGCCTTGTTTGCATGGTGGGGTTATGGTACCAACTGGGGTGTAGCTGTTTTTCGCAGGTTGGCTTCGCTGAGGATAGCTCGGTGAACTACTTATCGCAGGTTCGGCGCAATGTCGCATACCAGGCAGTGTCCCTCGGCTGCAGTTGGGTTTGCTGTTTAACGCTCTAGGCCTTGCTTGAAATCCCGCCAATGCCTCCACGGTCCACGAGCAGGACAACGCTTTGGACTGCTCTGCCGAGAGTATCTATTTAGGTAAACAATTTGGCATCCATCTGAAGCACTCGGTTCCCCAGTTCGTGGCAGGAGGGTGTCTACTACAAACTACCGCTGGCTGGCAAAACATTCGATATTCCCGATTCCTTTGTTAGGAGTAGGGTAGCCCTCGTCCAGGCATAATCGTGCTCCGGGCGAGTACGTTTGTGTACCTGAGAAGACTTTGGGTTGACTACCATTAATCTGGGGACCTTCCCAACGTAGTATTCATGGGCTTGCCTTTCAGATGCTGTACGAATCCTCATATGCTCCTGCAAGCTGTGGTATTCTTCTCGGATGCTAATTGGTTGACAATATTGGCCATCCTGTGCTACTGTTGCAAGGATACAGCGGCCTTGAAGCGACGCCTGCGAAGTCACACTGCAACTAGGGCATGTCCCTGCAGACGCATGGGTGCGCCTCCGGAACCGGCTGAATCCGGCACTGGCAGCCTTCTAGCAAGCTTTTCACCTGAACCCTTAGGGTGAAGTGATCATCAACCCGATGATTGTTCTCGATGAGGAGCACTACAGCGGATGAGGAGTATCCAACACATGACGCCGAAAGCGATTTCCGTCAAAAAGGATCATTCAAATTTCTCGCCGTCAGCATCTCTACCGCATTAGAAAGTGCGCAGGCCCGCCCGTCAAGGTGAATAAATAGTCAGGCATTGTAGGCGTAGCGCTGCTTGCCTGAGCCAGGAACTGATAAACCGGTGCTGCAGAAGGCTCCTTCCCCCTCAGATGAAAACCGTTTTGAGACCTTATTTATATATATCAGATGCTTCATTGCTCTAATTAACGGAACATGCGAGACGCAAAATTCGCTGTGCTTGGGCATTTGGCGAACTGGAGAGAACTTGTATCCGTCCTATTTGGCTAGCTTGCCGTAAACTGGACGATGTAAGTCCCTTCCTCCTTGGGTGGAAGCACAGTGCTCTGGGTGTGTATAAGCGATTAGCGCTTAGCGATGCCACGTGAGATAAAACGCAGATCTCGTTAGAGTTCTTCTTCCTTCCGGGTAGTGTTGCCCTGCTCTATGCCTCATTTTTGTAGTTTGGAAAGAGCGCTGGCATTCCTACAGGAAATCCTGTAAGCAAGATATCCTGGTTGAAAGGCCAACAGCGCTGTCGAAATTCTAGAATATCCAAACAAGCATTCCTTCGCCGGATATGGGATATTTTGCACAGGTGGTGTGTTTGGGTTAAAAAATGGCATTTTGCATTTGCACGCGGGCTCACCTATGCGGTATGCACTTCAATACACTCTTGAGTGGTACAGAGTCTACGGATCCTGGGATTTTCCTACAATGCGCCTTTGACCCCTTTCGCCCAGAGTTTTCGCATTTTAGCGCGTTTTTGGTGCTAGGGCCTCACGCTTTTGTGCATAGTCCGGACGACGCCTGTGAAGCGTTTTCACTCTTCATACTGTGTACCTAACCATTTTGCAGGCTCTTGTACATCACATTCCGCCCCGAACGATTTTCCATCATATTGCGGTTGGTCCAGAAAGTGGGCTTCTTGCGGATGTTGTTGCACACAGAAGCGCCCCGGATCTACCGGCGACTCAGTGAGAGGAGACGCTCTACCAAAATGACATCGGATCACGCTCTAGCGGAGAGCTTTTCGTTTCTCTCTTTTTTTCAGGATATCGGGGCCCCCAGCTGCAATACCAGCTGGATGTCTGCCTTATGGTGCTGTCGATGTCGATGCAAAAGCACCGGGAAG
>NW_024016225.1:0-2031 GCF_000499745.2 Eimeria mitis | reverse complement strand
AAGGATGCGTAGTATCCGCATGCAAGTGTAGGTGATGTTCCCCCATATGCGAGTAGACGTAACAGCACTACCTCAGAAAAGCATACGTAGTACCCGCATGCGAGTGCAGGTGGCGTGACCCCGTATGCGGGTGGATGAAACATCACTAGTTTAGACAACCAGGCGTAGCATCCCCATGCTATTGTAGGTGATGTTTCTCCGTAGGCGCCGCGGCAGCTGGTTGTCTCTTCGACGCATCGTTTGGAATAGTTGGGGCTACCCAGCAGCAACTTGCTTCTGTCCCGCAGGCGCCGTCCAGGGGCATGTATCTGGGCGCGCATGAGGACTTGCAGAATACAGTGGGGAAGCCCAGGCGCAGCCCGTCTGTCTCTCCCCACATGCCGCCCCGCAGAGAGCAATGGCACTGCGCTGCGCTATTCCCACGGACAAATGCAGCGGCCTTCGTCGCTCATGCAGTCGCAGTATCTCATTCTCACGCCTCCACCATCTGGGCAGCGGTCATTGCACTAGGAAACGATTGGCAGCCAACTGGAGGCGCAGACAGAAGGCAACATGGTTAGGCAGTTTGGGAGAACTCGTTGAGCCTCAGGCTGTCCCATGGCCGAACTACTGATGGATTGCTCCTGCCACGCACTTTGTTCCTTCCTTTACCTGGGGCTCTTCGTTGCTGTAATTTGGGCTTCAGACTAGGGCGTTGGTCTCTACCGAGCACATTCGCTGTGCTGCGCGACATCTCCTCTGCAGACTACGATGACTTAAACGTCCTCGGAAAACGTTTGGATAGTGTGCCCATACTAACTAGTTGGAAACTGCGTGATCGATGCACCTTAGTTGAAGGAGCTTCGCATTCCTGACCATTGGTTGCAAGAGGTCTGTGGGATGCGCGAGAGGCAGACTGTCCAGCAGAGATCTGCGTACAATGTAGGCTGAATTGGCAAATAGAAAAACTTCAAATGCTCGTCGAGCACATGGAGACAGGCCTTCCTGCCGACTAGGGCATGCTGCGTTGTCTCGAGCTCTCTCACGGGTGGTCGCATAACACTTCCTTGAAATACTGAATTATTAGTTTCGTTGCACTAGCAGACTAAACGAATTCGGTTGAAAAATCTTTAATTACGTGAGCAAGTGAGCAGGAAGTGTAACGGAAAAGCAGATGGGCGCCTCTAGTATGTTTTTTCCAGAAGGCCGTCAGTTCGTGCATATACACATATTTGCGTGGGTCCCTGGGCACTTGCAACCTCAACTTCGACCCGGAACTTGTAGGAAGGAATATCGCAGAGAGCAGGACCTATAATGGAAGATCCACAAAATCTGAGTGTTTACACACTCATATCCGTCCGCCATATTCTCACGTTCAATAAGCTTCTGTGGAAGCGGTCGGCACAAGCCCCACCCGGTGGGTGGGTAACACCTGTGGCCGCAGTGAAGCTAACGCGACCTAGAGCGGACGGCACAATAAACACTGTTCAACGCACACCCCCACTGTCCTTCTAAATTAATTTTTTTTGACCTTTTGACAGCTGACGTAGCAGTTCCGATCTTGAGCCTAAAGAATCTTCATTTTTTCCCTGTGTCGGCTTCTCGACGAGTGGAGTGCCTTATTCTCGAGATGTAGTTGGGCCGCAGTGTATGCAAATTCAGATCGCCACACCCCAGCTTTGGCGTAATTTTCACTAGCATTTTTGGGGCATGATTCAGACCAGCGTACCCAAATGAGGAGGCTCTGCAGCTGTTTGAGGTGACGTTGCTCAGGCTGGTTGAAGACTTGTGCGGGGTTTCTTCTCAAGCCCCTCTGTCTTGCAACCTGATTTCCACAACCACATTTCAAGCTCCTTTCAGACAAATGCAGATATGTTCTCCCCTGAAAGCTCTACTACTTTTTAAATGAACTGCAGCTGAACTTTTGCGGCTGACGGATCAGTTCGGGTCACCGGAATCTAAGTGTTCTTTTCAGCCAATTGGCTGTTGTCGAGGTAACTGGGCCGCGGTCTGTATGGATTTAGATCTCTATCTCCCACCTTCAACATGGCT
>NW_024016223.1:0-2034 GCF_000499745.2 Eimeria mitis | reverse complement strand
CCATGTAATTGGGCATGCATGACGAGGCTTTTGAACACCTTAAGAAAGCGCCGCACATAGTCAGTGACCCAATGGGAATTCCCCCCATCATTTTAGTGCTACTAGTGTGAATTCAACGTGATATCACCAGGCATCTGAAGTTTTGCGATCAACTGGGCCCTGGCTAATTGATGCATATTGCCTTAGCAGCATCTGATCAACTCTATAATGCCAACCTTACTTCGTAACACTTTGCAGTATGCCTTTTGCTTGCTGGGATTTTGGAAGCGCAGCTGTGCGGTTCTGCGTTCCTGTCCCGTAGAGCTTTGGGCCATGCCTCCTGCATGCAGAAAAAGAAAACAACGCACATTCCCGAGCATACGGGCTGCATTACAAACGAACAGTAATCGCAACCACGTTTCTTTTGCTGCTATACGTCTGTGCTCCCTGCAGTTTAAGCCTCGTCTGATTCTACTGCCATTGACAATACTGCGCCTTCTGTTCCTTTTCTGTTTGCTGGTGCTGCTCCTGTATACGCCTCGCGCTCCACTGGTATTACTTGTCCACGACCAGTCCCTGTATCCCCCAACTACGTGCAACCTTACTGTATGCAGTACAAACAGCAGCAGCAGGGACAGAAGCACGGCTTCACCCTCCTGGATACGCAAGCTATACAAAACCCTCGCCGTGCACAAAAGTACAGGTCTGCTAGCTGGCAAGGCAGCTGGCCAGCATGGAATATATATACATATATATATATATATATATATATATATATATATATATATATATATATATATATATATNATGCATGCAACAAAACTTTTGGTTTTTTGTTGGTTGTTGCTGCTGTTGCTGCTGCTTAAAAAACGGAGTTCTGCTGCTCGTAAGACAGAGAGGAGAAAAGAAAATGGTGCATGAAGGAGAGAATAAACTGTCTCCCTCTAAGTGATACAAAGAAGGAAAGGAGATAAAATTATTTCCCTACATGCATTACAAAACAGAGAAGGGGAGAGTAGTAAACAGTCTAGCCAGAGGCAAGTAGAACAGAAAGAAGAGAGATAATAAACGAGAAAAAGAGAAAAAGCAAGGGTTTATGGCACTACTGTGCCGTCAGGGAGAAGCAGCGGCTCTCTGAAATTCTTTGGCTGCGCGAAATGGTTGTTGTACACGTTTTCCAGTTGCTCGTCATTCAAATCAGCAGCACAATGAAAACGCATATCTACTGAGGTGGGTCCTTTCGTGTTTCCTTGAACATACTTTTATGCCAGCCTTCGCCACATAGCCAGCCTGCAAAAAACAAAAAATATGTACAGCGTACATGTATGTATGTATATGTAGATGTACTATATATACAATACATATATATATATATATATATATATATATANTATATATATATATATATATATACATGGAAGGGAAAAGGGAACGTCTAGAGCAGGAGAGAGAATGAGAGCAGAAGGAGAAAGGAGAGTAGCGTCAGAGACAGCCAGAGAAAAGAAAACAGAAGAAAAACAAAAGGAAACAAAATAAAACAAATATATAAATAGAAAACAAAGAAGAGACTGACAGGCGCAGTAACAATAAAACGATGTGGTGGGTTTTGCTTCAGTTTCTTCTCTCTTATTTTAAACAATTCAAATGTGGTGGCGCCGCTCTCGGGCTCGTCTTCACCTCCATAGGGGGGAGCGTTTTCCTATATAAATCAGAACAGCAGCAGAAGCAGCAGCAGCAGCGGGAGATAGCAGCAGCAACAGCAGCAGATAACAACAGCAGCAACAGCAATAAACAATCGATAGTAAGGGGGAGTGTAGTAATAAAAACTGTGTGTAGAGAGAGACAGAAAAAAAAGGAGAAAATGAAATTATAAATATAAATGATGATAGCAACGCAACAACAAAACACAAACTCAATGGCAACACAAACAGCAACAAGAAGTACAAGCGAAGCGAAATAATATAATTATTTATATTTATATGGACATACACACACACATATATATATATATATATATATATATATATATATATATATATATATATATATATATAT
>NW_024016222.1:0-2036 GCF_000499745.2 Eimeria mitis | reverse complement strand
GTCAGTAGACCCCTCTTACGCTGATCGTTTAGAGGGAGGTCGATTTCCTGAACCCCCCCAACACATTTCACTGGTAACTGATTGGGTCGAATGCAGATCATGCAAAGATAATGCTACTCTTCAAGCGAATGACTCCACAAAAAGGCAGAGAATGATAGGGAACGGGGCAGCGGAAGCTCGCGATGTAGCTTGTGTGGGCCGCACGAAATTCTTTCACACAAACTAATGACAGAAAAAACAACTGCTGATGGAGATTGCAAACGAGAAGTAATTTGACGGAACTTGTTCTTCAACTCGAAACTCGTATCGAGTGCTGCATTTCATGGGCTTGCCGCTCACGGCGGGAACCGTAGTGCCCGAGGCCTACAAGTGAATAGATGCGTGATGTTCTAGTTATAGCATCAGTAAAATACGTTATTTAGAGATTCCGCACGCCGGAACCGTCATGGTCACTCAAGGGGGAGCTATACAACGCTGGCCGACAGCAACCGAGCATACGGCCACCTTGGGGACAGGAGACCGAGTACCGGATCTCCCGCCAGGGGATGTCTGCAGAGCGGGCGTCCGGCCTCGCCCTAGACAAACGGAGTTTTGTTTTCGGATATTTTTCCTGAAACCAAGACTCTCAGTGTTATTTTGTGGATGTTCCTTTTCATCTAACGGATGTCTCCGCTCTAGCGTCGGCTGGCGACCCTACAGAGTAGTGACTGTATGACTATTCCTGCTGATGCCATTGGAATTCTTATTATACGGTAACTGAATTAATACACTTGTGTCAGTTTCGGTAAATTATTATATATTGACTGGCTTTCATAGTTTGTAAACTTCTCCGGCTAACCTGGATGTTCCCGACAAAGCGCGCTTTCCGGCCCGCCTCCAGGACAGGAGAGAGCTGCATGAAGCCAGCGACTGGAGGTAACAGTTTCCTCAATTCAGCTAACATACCTTCCCTGTCCCCCGGCGTTCTGGGCGCTCAGCTGAGGGCCTGGGGTTGGGGGGGAGGAGGCAGCCTATGTAGTACTTGAGCACTGCTTTAGCATGCGGTAGCGCAGGACCCTTCACTTGGTCTTCGTAGGTTGTGTGTAAACGCTTGCAAACGTTCTACACGTACATTCAGAGGTAAGGCATGCAGCACAGGAAGCTTCGCTGAAGCTTCTCTGCGTGCACACGTGGGGCTGGCTTGTAGTAGCAGCCGCAGCGATGTGAGCTGCAACCCCGTTTCTGGCTGCCTCCTCCCCGTAACACCCAGGCCCTGAGCTCAATGCCCAGAACGCCTAAGGACAGAGGAGGGATGTCAGCTGGTTTTGGGTAACTCTTGGTTTAAGTCTTTATCTACATTGCAGCTTGCCTCAGTCCTACATAAAGGCCAGAGAACAGGTGTAATAACTACAATGCAGTAGTTCTTTTAGCTCCGTTGGATGGACGGGACACATTAGTGGTCAGTTAGCCAAATGTTGAGTTTCTTAATATATTTTTGTCGAAAAGGTAATCTGTTGGAGTGGATTTCAGCGCAGCGTCCGCCAGCACCAACACGCTATCCCTATCACTATAACGCTCGCTCTCTGGCCTTGAATCAAGGACAGGAACGGGGTGCAACATAGGTAAAGAGTTAACGTAAGTGTTTCCTCAAAGCAAAATACATCCTTCCCCTATCCCCAGGCGTCCTGCGCGTTGAGATCAGTGCCTGGGTGTTGCGGGGAGGAGGCAGCCAGAAACGGGGTTGCAGCGCACCTCGCCGCGGCTGGTAGTGCAAGCCAGCCTCACGTGTGCACGCAGGGAAGCTTCAGAGAAGCTTCCTTAACTGCATAGTTTACCTCAGAATACCTTATAGAACGTTAGCATTTGCCTACACGCAACCTACCAAGGCAAGGCAAAGTGGAGGCTCTTGCGCTAACTGCAGGCAGAGCACGTTACAGTCGGGAGAGTCAAGAGACCTTACTGCCGCAGTCACGGGCTTTATTTGGGAACTGTTTCCAGGGCGTCTCCGAAGTGACCTGCGGATCTGCGATCTGTAGCCCGAGAACATGGTTCTCATT
>NW_024016221.1:0-2040 GCF_000499745.2 Eimeria mitis | reverse complement strand
CTTGGGATTTGGAGTTTGCGCGTGTGCGTCTTCCTCTGCGATGAGGCGAAACCTCTGGTGTTGCCATTGTTCACTTTTGGACAGGACGTATGCCTATGAAAATGAGCCAGTTGCGATGGTGAGAACTGCGCATCAGTTAGATCAGTTCGCCGCAAGTGTGAAACACGTTAAGCTTATTCAGTGTTTCGGGGCGGTTATGGATACTGTAACGTATCAGCTTGTATGCGACGAGGCAGGGATGTAGAGTTGCATGCGTGGAGATGCATTATGGGTGTGCATGCCGTTGGAGTGTGAAATGTCGTGGGAGCTTGTTTGGGCTTTACCGTGCTGTTCGTAAGCATATACTCTATCGGGATGTTTTGGCGCTGCGATAGGCGCCTCCCCATGTGCGGGAGTTAGTGCAACAGTCTATGTGCAGCGTAATATGTATTACGGGGCAGTCTAGGCTAAGCAGTGACGTGTGCCAACCGTCTAGTACTGTTGACTGCCAGTCCGCTCATGTAGTGTATGAAGGAACACATTTCGCCAGTAACAGGAGTAGCGCAGGGCGAGCAGGGGTGCACCCGTTAGTGCAAGCGCTCACGGCTGTTGGACGAGAGCGCGCGGCATCAGTGGAACATTGTGTGCCAATCACGTACTGCACAACGAAGCGGAAAACGTAGTGCAGACAGATGCTTCTGGTTTGGCTACTTGTTAAGCTGACGTGCGTTCGTAGTAAGTGCAACGCCTGAACGCGTTGCTCATCGTCTGTTATCCGAGCTCAACGATTCACGAAAAAGGGTNTAGTAAGTGCAACGCCTGAACGCGTTGCTCATCGTCTGTTATCCGAGCTCAACGATTCACGAAAAAGGGTAGTGCAACATGGTAAGCATGGGACAGCAGCGCGCCTGCCGGCGACCTGCAATCATGTGATGCGTCAAACATGTCTGGAACGCTTTAGAGTATCGTCAGAGCCCTAACACGACGCGATTCAACAGGGGCGCCCAATGCAGTCAGCTGCACTGAGTGTGTATTAAGCTTGCTCTTGGTTCTGTTACCTTGGTTGACTTTAGCTGCTTCTTCGTATCGGCGAATTCGCAGTATTACGGAGAGAGGTACGGACGTTGCATGCGTAAGGGCCGTCGGGTTATGCAGTTCACGTGCGTGCGCCTACTGCCGCAGTGTGGCGAGGCGTTCTCTAACACACACGCTGCCGATTCGCTCAGAGAGTACTCTCTCATGGCCAGCAGCAGCTGTTCTCGCTGGTTATGGTGCTGTTAGTGTTCGAAGTGTTTGGCTGCAAGCCTAGACGCGTGCGTGCTTGCATGCAGATTCGCGGAGGTCCGGTGTGGGGCGTGATATCTCGTTTTGCTTTTACCGTGCTCGTGTTTGGTGTTTACAGTGGCGAAATGCTTTGGCGTTGCGANTGATATCTCGTTTTGCTTTTACCGTGCTCGTGTTTGGTGTTTACAGTGGCGAAATGCTTTGGCGTTGCGATACGCGCTTGTGAGACAGAGCCTGACGCTAGGACCGATCTCAGCGAACTAGTGGGAGTTTATGTGCAGCGCACCCGGTGTTAGGAGGCAGCAGCGACTAGGCAACGATTTGTGTCAAACGCATAGCAGCATTGACTATCCGGCGGGCTAGTTATGATGGTGGTTGTTCGACTTAGGAGGGGAGCTGGGCCAGTAGAAATTAACAATAGGGAGGACCGTGCTTTGCAGCTATTGCGCAACACGAAAACGGTACCGGAACGCTATGCGGCTAGTTGCGGTTCGCAGAAAGCATTCAATCAGTCTTGTATTCGAATAGCAGTGAAGTTGGGGTTGCCTCACGGACATTATTTCGGGCTGTTTACCTAACGGCACGTATATACGTGTGCACAGTGGATACAGGAAAGGGGAAGAGGGGTTGCAAAACACCCTATGTCTGCATGCACCTGACGATGCAAGCCCGTGCCTCTGTGCTATGTTAAGAATTCTGCGGCGTTATTACAATGGGGCGCCGCTTTTCTCAGAAAGTACTCCGTCAAAGGCAAACGCATTCGCTTTACGCAGTCAC
>NW_024016220.1:0-2043 GCF_000499745.2 Eimeria mitis | reverse complement strand
GCCGTTTTTGGAGAGTAGCTGGTGTGATATTTCTGACAGGAGGTCGCCCCTTAGCAGCATGCAGGCGTAGTGCAGCGGATGCATCGTCTCAGAAAGTGAGGGGGGTGCCACCGAAGTGAGTAGAAGTCCTAGCGAAGGAAGCAATCCCTTCAACGTGGCGAGTAGTGCGTTACAGGGTAGGCTTTGTATATAAGCTAGAATGTCATGACCGTGCAGCATGGAGTGCGGGGCTCATCGCTGCGGTGGTTCGAGCCGCGGAGCATGGCGAACCGCTTTTGCAACAGGAGGCGTATGCTGTTCGGTTTGAGCATCAGGGCAGAACGGAAGCGCAAGCAGAGTTGTGTTTTTGCTGAACCATCGTGCATGTGGTCTGTGAGGATGTCCAGTGTGCCAATCGTTGAGGGGCATTTGGCGATGTGAAGGTCTGTGGCGGTTGCAGATTGAAGCGGATTGTCTGTAGTAGGAGTGTGTAATAGACCAGCAGCGATTTGCTCACTGATAATTTCTGGCGGCGCGCCTTCATACGATAGTAAATGGTGAGCTGTTCAGAAGACAATGAGGAGCAGTAGGTCGGTTGGCACTGTGGGTGTGGTGGCGGGCAACTCGCAGTGCCAGAAGGCGCCAGCACGCTTCCAGTTGTGGTGGTTTGCGTGCCGTGTGCAGCATGGCCCAAGCAGGCATTGGTTACCATGAGAGATGACTGCGTATTTTTCCGCCCTCTGAATAGTCTTTTTTGGGCGTTGGGGTTGGGGAGGCGGACATGTGGTTTGGCGAGTGTGGTTGGTTTTCGTGATGTGCGTGGTCAGTGGACACTGCACCCGTGCTCGATATAACATGGGTTGCTTGTGGCATTGTGACTGGTGCAGGCCGTAAGACAAGATACAGACTGATCTATCCGTGTGCATCATCGTGTGCCGCGGCGTGTGTTTGATCGTTGAATATGAGGCTGCTGTGCGTTTCGGAGGTATGTGTGCTGCTGTGGCAGATCTTGAGACTGCAACTGGTTCGTGGCTGTGCCATAGCAAACAGTGGCAGGTGCGGCGCTGGTTTGTGGAATTGTTTGGTGATGTACGTTTGTTGGCGATGTTTTTCTGTTATACAACTGTGTTCGTGACTTGGGCCATCATTGGCTTTAGTGTGGTTCAAGCGCCATCTATGTGGCATGCGCTGCGGCCCCACGCATACGTCAATGTGTCACGAACTCTTTGTTGCCGCAGCAGGTGTGTCAGTGTTCAGGGACAGTGCGATGGTTGTTAGATCCCGAGATTCCCTCGACTAACAAGTGTTCATACAGCTCCTGCCTGTCAAATTCTATGCAAGGATGTGTGCAGCATTGTTTGGTACTGTACTTTATGCGGCCTAACAAAGGAGGTGAGCCGCATCCGCCCATGGGCACTATAGTGCGATTGGACGTTGGGTGCAACCTTCCACAGAGGGCATACTTTTCGGTATTAACAAGTGTACACAGTCATATTCAACTGGGCACTAGCTTGGCGCCTGCACTGGTGGAACCCGTGCCGGGTTCAACCCTGATGTACTTTGCAGAATTGCGCAACAGTGGCACTGAGAGCAGCGCGGTGGGAAGGGCTGAATTCTCCATTTTAACTGCGTGTCTGGAAAAGTTTCCACAGCATCAAAAAAGTCCGTTGCCGAGCATTTTGTGGCGTAGACTCGAACTGGGTTCGCCAGACGAATCTACGGGTTTTGGTCCGTCGATGTGTCCCCCCGCACACGCCCTGCCCTGCCTGACGTTGGATAGAAACGCCGATCATATTGGCTATTTTGCGGAAGTGTGTGGTATCCGACGGGTGGCGACCAACAATAGCACATAAGTCGCCGATGCAGGAGTAGTGCGCATCAGGGCTTGCATCGGGCCGTTCATTCCGCATGCCAGGAAGTGCGCACATAGACGCGATTACGAGGCTCTGACACTACCTACGTGTAGCTGCGCTGATCGCCAATTTCGATATGCGCGTTAAACTGACCGTCGCCAGTGGATAAGTACCTTTGCTTGGGTCTGCATCATGTTCGGGCTCAGCTTTG
>NW_024016219.1:0-2044 GCF_000499745.2 Eimeria mitis | reverse complement strand
GCGCGTTGTAGCGTAATGTGCGAATCGGAGATGGCATGGTAGTCAGAAGTATATCTGGCGTCTGACATTGACACGCAGTGGTCAGTGTGACCTACAGTTGCCGAAACGAACGGGGAAGCAACAAGCCGAAAGACAGCATTCTGGCTCCTGCGCTCCTAATTGCACTGTAGAGGCTTGAGGTGCTTCGCCCGGTGCTTCCTGTTTTTCCAGCTTGTCCTTCGACTTCCGCGAAGCTTTGCAGCAGCAGGCCGCTGTCTAGAGGTTGTGTAGTTGGCTCCCATTTACTTGTGCCTCGTACAGACGCACTATGTGATTGCCTCATCAACAGCGCACTCATTTTACGGATTTGCACAGCGCTCTATTTATATGCGATGTACAGTTCATGGTTGTGTAGGTGCGGCTTCGGGCCTGGGGTTAGTGATGTCTATGTCAGCTAAAGTTTGTGCTATTTGGTGTATTGAATTCTAACCCAGTGAAACTTGGGCTACTGACCAGTTGACTAAGGTGCGTTGGTCTTGCCTGCATTCGTTGACAGTGGATGTGGCTTTGGCGCGTCGAAAATGGCTGGTGGCTAGGCGATTGCATGCAACGCTTACTTTGTGTATATTCCCGCATATAACGGTGGTACAGCCGGTACGTGTGCCGATTGAAGATACTAGCTGGATTGGTGTTCTGTCGAGGGCTAACGTATCTATTTAGCACTGTAAAAATGTTTGTCATGCGCGATATTTTGTGGATAGTCTCCGTTCCGGCGGCCTAATGATCGGATGGTTTAGCACAGGTGTTCCACGACGTTGCTCGACCTTTTTTTGTGGAACGAAGCGACTTCGCCACGCTAATGTTGCGGGTAGCACAGTATCAATTGAAGTGTGTTTGAAACTCAGGTTACTTGATACTCGGTTTCGTCACTCTACTGAGGTATGGACAGTTTTGCCACATCCTTTGCTAGACCCAGAAGATTGTAGTGAATGATGAGCTTACGTGGCACTTGAGTCGGGAGAGATATCTGGCGTCTGACATTGCTATGCAGTGGTCAGTATGGCCTACAGTTGCCTCTCCGAACGGGGAGGCAACATGCTGAAATACAGCACGCCGGCTCCTGCGTGCCTAATTGCACTGTAGGGGTTTACCTCACCTCGCCCGGTGGTTCCTGTCTGTGGGGCGTGTCCCTCAGCTTCCGCGCGGTGTGCAGCAGCAGGCCTCCGTCCAGAGGTTGTGTAGTTGTCTCCCATTTGCTTTTGGGTCGTACAGACGCGTTATGTGATTGCTTATCAATAGCAAACTCTTTTTACGGAGTTGTACAGCGCCCTATTTATATGCGATGTGCAGTTTATCGTTGCGTAGGTTCGGCTTCGGGCCTGGAGTTACTGAGGTTTGTCAGCTGTATTTTGTGCAATTTGGTGTATTGAATTTCAACCCAGTGGAACTTGGGCTACTGACCAGTTGACTATGGTGCGTTGGTCTTGCCTGCATTTGTTGACAACGCAGGCGGCTTTGGCGCGTAGCAAGCAGCAAGCGGCTACCCAACCACATGCGACCGTTAATTTGTCTATGTCCTCCCGTATACCCGTGGTGCAGCGGGTGCGTGTGCCGACTGAAAAACACAACAGGCGTGGGGAGCAGTCGAAGGGCAGGAGCCTACACCTGTCTATCGGCGGCGGCGTTTCTGCAGACAATCTGGTCAACAGGAGTTTGCTGAAGCGACGTTTTGCCACAGGTGTTCCATGACGTTGACAGACTTTAATTCCTATGGAGCGAAGCGCCTTCGCGACCCTAGCGCTGAAGTGAGGAGCGAGCCATCGTAACGACACCAACGTGACGTTAGAATCCCCTGCGATCCTTCATTACTGTCTGCCTGCACGTTCGCTCTGCCACTAGACTTTTAGTGTGGTGCCATGCGTCCTGGGCAGGACCGCTCAGCGTGCGTTTGTGCCTTGTACCGTTTTGGTTTCAATTTGTTCTTATCCTGTCTAGTGTTTGTCTTGCAGAACATCGCAGGTGGCGGGGTAGGATTGGACACTTGAGTGAAGCGGTAAGGTAGCAT
>NW_024016218.1:0-2045 GCF_000499745.2 Eimeria mitis | reverse complement strand
CACATCATAGATTCCACTCTCACCGTGAAGAGTGCCTCCCGTCAGCGTAAAGCCAAACACACCGCAATACTGCACTTCACCACATACAAGTAGGACTACACACGATATGGCAATCTCATTAGCCCTCCTCGTATCCACGAAACGCACTTTCTCAAACTGCACGTTCGACCAGGCACTGGATCCCAAAAAACGGACTCTCACGTGAAGCGCAACGAAGGTTCCTGCGCTCATCAGGCAAACACTGAGGCAGCAAGATGCTTTACAGATGAGACGCAGTGACGGCGTCAACCGTCCGACTCCTCTCATCTTCACCCAAACACTGCGGTTCCCCTATTGCTGCAACAGGACGCTTTGCGGTTTCTCTGTCTTATGTCGCTCACGCATGCAACGCATTCGCTTCATAACCAAGAATGTGCCGGTCCGTCAGCCGCTTTCATCTGACAAGCCGACAGAATCAACCGCCGGGCAGACAGGCAGGAGTTCGGCACAATCGCTGGTTGCGGGGCAGTAACGCCGATCAATTCACACTACGCAGGTGTATCGAAGACGCATGCACAGATGAACACCTTGCAATGCGCAAAGAACTCAATTGTCCGCTGCCATGTTCATGTCGTCCAGTTGCACCCATTGACAATTGCAGCCCCATTGCCCGCCTTCACGACACTCCACGCAATAGAACAGCGGCGAGCCGCACATGCATCATGCGCCTCAAGAAAAACGCATGCGCAAACTACCGCCCGGATGGCACCAGTATGCTCCACAAGCTATATTCGGAAGGCGACAGCATGCTAGACACGCGCAACTCACTTTTTGTCTCCAAAGGCACATATTGCTCGGTCTGGCGCCTTCATCCAACGCACAAACACAGAACCACCTAAAACCTATAGCACATCCGCCAGTCAACAGCACGTCAGACCCCGGCCTTCCCAGCCGCACGTCCACCCGTCAACAACTCGCAGCACCCGCATGCGTGACACGACCAACAGCACAAGATGCAACGCAACTTTCTGTGAATCGCCAACTTCCCAGTGTTTTCCGATGCAAAATCAAGGCATCCATAGCAGTTTACTCAGCACCTCAAATCGCATGGAGCCCATCGCTGTGTATGCTGCCACCGATACGCGCTCGGTCCAACCCCACAACCAAACAGAGATACATCATTGTTCACCACATCATNTTAGCCCTCCTCGTATCCACGAAACGCACTTTCTGCCACTGCACGTTCGACCAGGCACTGGATCCCAAACACCCTTACACGTGAAGCGCAAAGAACCAGCCCCCGCTCATCAGGCCAACACTGACGCAAGACGATGCTTCACAGGTGAGACGCAGTGCCGGCGCCAACCGACAAACTACTCTCATCTTCGCCCAAACATTGCGGGTCCCCTAAAACCGCAACAACACTCCTGGCCCATTCTCTGTCATACGTCTCTCATGCATGCACCGCATTTGCTTCATAACCAAGAAGGGACAGGTGCGTCGGCCGCTTTCATATCAGAAACTGGCGGAACCAACTGCCGGGCTCACAGCCAAACAGCCAAACGTTCGACAAAATCCTTGGTCGCGGGGTAGTAACGCCGATCAATTCACATTACGCAGGTTCATCGAAAACGCACGCACAGACGAACTCCTTGCAATACGCAAAGAACTCAACTTTCAACAGCCTCGCGCATGTCCTCCAGTTTCACCCATTGACAATTGCAGCCCCATTGCCCGCTCTCAAAACACTGCACGCAATAGAACAGCTGCGAGCGGCACGTGCATCATGCGCATCAAGACAAACTCATGCGCAAGCCACCGTCCCGGATGGCACCAGTATGCTCCACAAGCTATATTCGGGAGCCGACAGCACGCCACGCACACGCAACGCACAGCCTGTTAGCATAAGTAAATATTGTTCCGTCTGGCGCCTTCATTCAAAGCACAAACACAGAACCACCTAAAACCTACGACAAATTCGCCACTCAGCAGTGCGTCACACCCCGGCCTTCCCAGCCGCACGTCCACACCTTAACACCCCCCCGCACGCGCAATCGTTACAAGAG
>NW_024016217.1:0-2045 GCF_000499745.2 Eimeria mitis | reverse complement strand
AACGCTTCTTAGCATAATCAGTAGCTGGGGAGGGAAATCTGGATGGAAGCTGGTTTCGAACGGAAACATTGCTGGCTTAAACGACGGCCATCGCTTGGAGCGCGCGTCGCGAAGATCCATGAGCTCGACGCGGCGTATAGATGGTCCATCTTACTGTGCAGTACCTTCTGTTGTACCTACCACTGGATGGTACGTGCCACTGCATACTATCGCCGGACTGGTTGTTCCACGTGTATTTCAGGGAGGGTTTGTTTCGGCGAACGTAAATATGCGGGCTCTAACGTCCGCCTGTTTATCAGACGCAGGCTGTTACCGATTGACGAGCAGCTTTGCAGCGATCTCAGGTCCTCAAGCTGTTTTCCTACGTATTGTGTTGGGCCTGAGCATAATTAAAAACTTTTAAAGGTATTGGTCGTTAGATGCTGGATGCTGTGTTGTAGCAAGTACGCTGCGGTACTGCTTAGTCGAGAGCAACTGCCGTCCGAATACCGAAGCAGCACCGGTTGGAAAAGGGTTTTTCCTAAACCAATAGGAATTTTCAACGAACGCTCACGCGCTCGTTGAACGTTTACACCAGGAGTGTTCTGCAACAGATAAAAAAAGTTCAGGCGAGCAGAGGTAGAATNGCTCGTTGAACGTTTACACCAGGAGTGTTCTGCAACAGATAAAAAAAGTTCAGGCGAGCAGAGGTAGAATGTGGAAGTTACCTTTGAGATGTTGTTTCTGGCGTTCTCAGGATGCAGTCACCGGAGAGCATACAGCAACGAACTCTCTACGTGCGACGGTCACCTCGCGCATTTACGGTGATGTGGTGCTGGGGATATATATAAGCCAAATGGCGAAAGTGTTGTTTTATGCCAGTTATTATACTACATAATGCAGGAAGTTGTTCGAGTTTCTCTGGCCCCGTGTAGTACGTTCCGCCTTGCAAATTTTGGAATGGCCGTCACAGGTACTAGCTGGGCATGAATTGATGCACGTCTCAATATCTGGTATTTGCCTCTGATTGCCTACTCCCCAACGTGAGCGTATCGTGAGTAATGACTGTACTACACTTGTACGCCGACAAAGTTAAAGGCTACATAAATACGGCTTGGCTGACAGGTTGAAACGTTGTGACGCCAAGTGGTCCTGAGGATATGTGACGGAAATTGAATGTGATATTGGCGCTACTAGCCAGAATGTGACGGAAATTGAATGTGATATTGGCGCTACTAGCCAGACTGCGTCTAAGATATACTTTCTCCCTCAACTGTGAGATGCCTCCGGCACGCCTTGTGATGCATACCCTTGCTGAACTACGGCACTGAAGGAATTTGAAGTAGGTTCCACAACGCCATGCGACCCCCTTTGGACGGCTCCAAAATTCACCCAAAGGATGTATGTGGCTCTAGGCCTGCGACGCCAAGAAATCCACTATGGCGCCAGCTCTTGAACCTCCAACCGAAACTACCCGCCTTGCAAGCCTCGCTGACCGCCTGGAGACACTGACGTAGCAAGAGGAACGGATTCCCCTGCGGGTTTGCAAGGAATCGGTTTACGATCGGAGTGGGAATGCTGCCTAGGTGCACATAATCCGTTCGAGTCGGCCAGCTGCATTAGTCTTCAGAAAGCCTTCGGTCAAGCTAAGGCAGGTGCATGATCGAGCGGGACGGGCTTCATATGTTCAGTTTCATGTCCAAGAAGGCGAAGTCTACGGACAGTTCGACTCAGCAGTGAGGAATGGAAACGCGTGTCGAGCGAGGCAAATTCCTTGCCTATGTGCATAAGCCTTTGTAGTGTATCACTCTGCGGTTTCAAATTCCAGCATACTATTTCGAGATTCTGACGTGGAAGCAGCAAAGCTCAATATGGTACTGCAAATATATGGTTTGTTGATACGTTTTTCGTAGGGGTGCATGGTATTGAACGTTGGGAAAGGAATGATACGCACGAAGCCATACACGAAAGCCTGCTGGATTCAGTCTCCCAAGGTGACTTTTAAGTGCTGCAGATGGCAGTGCATTCATTAGTTGAATTCATTTATATGGGCCATTTGAGCTAAA
>NW_024016216.1:0-2046 GCF_000499745.2 Eimeria mitis | reverse complement strand
TCTATGGCACAAATGCTCAACAACGAACCACTCCAATGAGGCAGCAAATTTCCCAGAGCCCCAGAGCAAATGCAGAACCAATCCCTTGAGATCTCACTGGTGTGAGAGCTGCGACGGCGCAACCCTCCAAACAACAAAACGGCTGAAGCTCATGAGGGCAGCTACCAGCACAAACTGCCCCAAGTGCATAAACCAGGCTACTGCACACTTATATATGAGTGTCTAGGCTGCTCAGCAGCACGGAGCATTGCTTTCTAGGGGTACTATGCCCACACACCACTCGGAGTGTAGCCCCACTGGGCGGATGTGACTCACCTTCTGCGGTAAGGCGCGTTATGAACTGTCAAACCAGATAACTCTGCGCACGCTCCGGTCTAGTGCAGTATGGGCCAAACCGTCTCAGCTGCAGTCAACCGAGATACGCTGACATGCGTCATGCCGAGCAGTACATCGTCTTCCATCTGCGGTCAGGTCTGACGCAGAACGCCTCCAAGCGCACAAGCATACCGCTGAAATTCGCGAAGCGCTATATCACTAACACGCATCTGAGTTCCCAGTTGCAACGACCGTGACGCTTTTCCATCCCTGACGCATGCGCTGCGGCAACACATGGATGGTGAAAGAAACAGTTTGACGTGCGTGCGGGGACTCTGGGCATGCCACACAGATGCCGCACGCAGAACGCCCAAGCCCGTGCTAACGCAACTCAAAGGTGCCGCTGACGCGCAAAGACGCAATTCCAACCAACGTTCAACACAGCACAGCTCCACAGAACAGGACCCTAACTGCCTCTGCTAGCTCCACCTTCCGCATTAAATAACTGCAGTGTCAAGCTTTGTCACAGATGCGCACACGTCCACAGCGCACCGCATTCGCATGTCCTGCGATCGAATACACCCACTACCAGCTGCTGAGGACACGATCCGTTAACTCGGTGTACCAGCTCACGGCTTGTACAATCTTCAGTGCCACAGCCTATCCATGTTAGGCTGGAACAGGTGTAACGTTGCCAACCGATCTCCCCCACATCTTCTGGAACTCAATTGCATTCCCCCAACTGCACTTACCCTGCGCGCACCCCAAAGTGGAGAAGCCCAGCATCGATTGTCTGGTAGATCATGCACTTGTCGCTGCTTGCGAATAGCGTCTGCCTGCGCCAGGCACGCGCAAAAAAAATCTGGCCCGAACTGAAAGGCTAGGTGTGCTTTCTGGTACTTAAAGATGCACGCCGTATCCGCACAGGGTCACCGGATATTTTGCACTTGTTCGTCTGCCTAATAGTACACCATTTATGTGCCCTTCAATTCAGAGCCCCACAAATTAAGAGTGCGTATATCCCTGCTGGTCTCCTATGCAAATGATACGATAGATAGCCTGCTTCAATTGCCACCCAACGCAGACTTTCACGTCAGCAAATAAATCAGAAGTATTGTCAATCGTGACGCCGATGCAAACAATTGGCGGTTGGGCCTAGCCAGCGCACACGCACGTTTGTGCTGCTGTTCTGCCTTGGCCGCGAGAACCGGACAGAGCTCGCACGATGCTGCAACAGCGGCAGGGTCGCTAGGTTCCGTGACACCACACACCAAACAACGCACGCACGAACACCGCGCTTCATTCTACACGACTCCAGCCCGACAGACTAACGACGTCCTCTTGTAGTATACCACGTGCCCCTCTGTGCGAACCGTTTCCTCCTCCAAGACTGCGATTCGCTTTCGCTTCACGCCATTCACTTCGCCGCATGGCAGCTGCACTGGACTCCGGTTTCGCGGTGCCGAAAAGTGACGCATATCCTATACCGTCGCAGCAGCTGCTCCGTGAAAATGGCTGCATGCCGGCCACCGCCAGCCGAACTGTCCGCTCAGGCAAACAGCCTGCTGTATGGCGCTCCACCAGCGTCGCTTTGCGACAGAAGCTGCAACAATCGATCCGCAACCGTTCGCACATGCAGCAATGCGAATGCTACCTTCATCAAAATACGGTACTGCGCAAATTGGTGGTGCAGCAAACGGCTAGCAACGATCATGAAAATTCAGAGCAATA
>NW_024016215.1:0-2046 GCF_000499745.2 Eimeria mitis | reverse complement strand
GCGATGTGGGTGGCGGGCGTAAGGTTGTTGAGGCGTAGCGCGGGCGTGGCAGGGCCAGCCGTGTGACGGCCGGAACGCGTGGCTGGAATGAGTGCATAGGGGGCTGGAGCGCGTGACTGGAATGAGTGCATAGGGGGCTGGAACGCGTGGCTGGAATTTGGTGCAAGCGTGATTGTGTTGCATGGGCAACATGGCCAGCGGGGCCCTGAAGCAGGCGTGGCTCTGCGAGGCTGGGGTAGGGTGCGGTAGTCTCCACCTGCAGATTGCTCTGGGCTTGCGGTTCGTCGTCTTCGTGCAGCAGGTGGGTGTCGCGTCCCATAGGATATGCGGACGAGTGAATCGCATGCGCGTCTAGTTGGGTGCCTTGGCGTTTCAGTGTGCATCGCCTGGATGCATGTGTGCTACACACACGTGAGTGTCGGTGTGTCCGTGCGTACCGGTGATTGCTGCTGCTCATAACGGAGAGCAGGGCAGGGGAGTCGCACTTGCGGCAGCATAACTGGAAGGTGTTGTAGTGAATGTGTTGGCGTGCGTATCGTTGTTCACGGGTAGGAGCGGTCGGTGCAGGGGCAGCTGTGTGGCTTCTGCAGTGCCTCGATTGTATGCGTGTGCGGTACGTTTCCAAGAACAGCATGCACAGCAGCGTCCTGGCATAGGCTGGTCCATGCAGCGTCGTCATTTTGCGCCATGTCCCTGGGCGTGGCGTGCGGTTTATCTATGTGCGCTCTTCCATTTCCTTTCTGTCTGGCAGAGGCGCGGAAAAGCGTGGAACGCTCTTGGTTGTTGATGCGTGTGGAAATCGTGAAGGAAGGTTACGAAGGAGGAGGGTAAGGGGCGCTGCTGCGCGGTTAAGGATGTCGCAGGGGGTGGGGGACCATGAGACACGTGGGGCGGCGTCTGTTTGTAGTGCATCAGTATCGGGTATTTGCCAGCCAGCATTCTGATGGACTGTTTGGCTATATACTTGGTAGATCCTTGTTACGACGCACGTGCGAGTTCGCTGCTACTGCAGAGGCCGATGGGATGTGTAGGGGCAGCGAGTGTGTTGCGTGAGGGGGGGAGGACCTAGGAAGATGGGCATTGNTAGGCGACGCCTAACGCGTGGGGTCTGTTCACAAGTGCGGAATGGAATTTGTGGTGAACAATGCTGTTTTGTTGTTTGCTTGGGAGGTACGTCGCACAGCTATTGAGGATTGTCTGTGCAGAGGTGTGCCCCAAGTGAACAAAGCTGCTGCACAGGTTGTTTTGCTGACCAGCCTTTTCATTAAAGGAAGCCATGCATGTGTAGAAGCAGCGGCTTGTGTGTGATGCTAGGAACGGACAGTTGCGCGTATGCTTCATGCTCTCGCTTGCTGAACGCCGGCGGCAGGATGGTGATCCTGCTGGCGATTACGATTTACGCGTAAATTAGTGATGAGGAACACATTGCGTTATTCGTTCACGAAGTTTCGCCTGCAGCAATGGTATCATATTGCAGACTTGCCAAACCCAACAGCACGTCTTCAGAGAACTTTTCGCACGGGTGCCCCCACAGACCAGTAGCCGGGCAAATACTGGAAACACCCCTGTCTGCACGGAAGAACGTCTAATAGCGCATTTGATTCCGTCTTTGCTCACCCGGTTAGCAAAGCGGCATTCGACGTCGAGCAGCTACAACTTGTCACGCAGTAGGGATGTTTGGTGAACGAAAAGGGAGTGCGTTGTACTCTGCGCCGGCGGCTGGCTGAGTCGTGTATTGCTCTGGTATACTCGCTGGCCAATGAAGTAGTTACGTAGTGCCTACCAAGGGCATGCTGCGGAGAGCCCGCAACCGCGCTTACCGCCTTTGGTTTTTGTGGGTTACACTGTCTACGGCGACTGCAGACATGAAACGTATTATATCAAACCGTAACTGCCGAGCGTATGTAACTGATTCTCCTGTGCGCCGCCAACACCCGCATTTCAGTGTGAAGCAAAGTGCATGCACCAGGGGTCTAAACTGTTGTGTGGTGGATATATTAGTGAGCTCAGGGTCTTTGCCGCGGCTGTTCTAGCATTGTCAAAGAT
>NW_024016214.1:0-2046 GCF_000499745.2 Eimeria mitis | reverse complement strand
TATATATATATATATATATATATATACACTTGCCTGTGTGGAGCGTATATAATGTTGTCTGAGGTTAATTTTAACCTGAAGATGGGTTTCCTTAGAAAGGCCCAAATCAGCAGCAACAGCAGCAACAATATCATCGATGCTGCGGCCGTCTGCGGGCTCCTCCTCGTGCAGCTGAAAGTCTGACATTCTCCTCCTGCTGCTGCTGCTGCTGCTGCTGCTGTTGCTGCTGCTGTTGCTGTTGCTGCTGCTGAGGGTGGGGGGATGGGGATGGGGGTGCTGCTGAGGAGAAGATTCGGTGGCTGCAGATCAACCCCTGATGCTGGAGTGCTGCTGCTGCTGCTGCTGCTGCTGCTGTTGCTGCTGTTGCTGTTGCTGCTGCTGTTGCTGCTGCAGTATACTACAGGGAACCAACTAAACTTCTTTTTTAAATGTCCTGAATTTTATGATGAGGGCAAAGACACTCGACGCATCCCGCTGCTCTCCCACAGCCAGCAGCAGCAGCAGCAGCAGCAGCAGCAGCAGCAGCAGCAGCAGCAACTGCTGCAGCAACGGCTCAAGTGGAGTTGCGTATAAGCTGCGGCCTTTTGACAATTTGATTCGTTTCAGGTATATATGCTGCTGCTGCTGCTCTTGCTGCTGCTGCTGCTGCTGCTGCTGCTGCTGCTGCTGGGTGTGAGGCAGTGATGCCGTCGGCAGCAGCTGGGTGTATCGAGTAGCCGGTGGTGCTGCTGCTGGCGTAGATGTTTTTTTATGTGTGAAATATAAAAATATAAATTAAATATAAATTAATATGTTTAATCAAATACACTGAGAACGAAAGATACAAAGAAGAAAGTCTTTTAACTCGGCAACGGCTGCTGCAGCAGCAACTGCTGCTGCTGCTGCTGCTGCTGCTGCTGCTGCTGCTGCTGCTGCAGCCGAAGGGCGACCTGTACTCAGCGGTGCCCCGCTTGGCTTACAGGCTAGACCCTACCACTTCACAATATAAAAATATTTTTCTTTATTTATAAAATATTTATATTTATATTTGAATTAAGAATATTATTTCTCTCAAAGAAAAAGTTTTTATTTTGTTCTCGGGCGTGTGGATGGATATCCGCGGTGGCGGCGCACGCCCAGCACAGCTCACCCAGGAAATATAACTTTCAGTGAAATCTTTATAAGATAAAGTTTTTTTTCTTTCTTTTTTTTAAATAAAACAATAAAATAAATACATTTATGCTGAGATACATTCACCCCATCTTTCCCTTCTGTTCAATAGTATAGGGCCCCGCGGTATGAGGCCACTGGTCCGGTGCCTGCATCGACTGTATGCCGCTGCGTCTCCTTCTATATCTATACATTCATACATGTATATATTTATATATAAATATATAAATATATAAATATATATATATATATTTATATATTTATATATTTACATATAAATATATAAATGGGAAGCAGCCAGTGACCCGCTCACACTGCCGTAGCAGTCGATGCTAGCGAGCACTCAGCAGCAGCAGTTTACGAGCATAGAAGGGGCCGCTTTTTTTTTTTTTTTAATATTTTTCACAAATAAATATAAAAAATAATTTAATTTTACCTTTCTTTTTATTAATTTCAGGAAAAATATTACGAAAAAATTTTATTGATTTTACTACAAAAAAAAAATTTTAGCAGTACAAACAACACACGCAGCAGCAACACGATGTATCCTTTGTAGTGGTGTTGTCAGCTACCACTAGATATATATATTCCCTTCTTCTCTCTTCTCTATGCACATGAAAATATAAACAACTCGGTGCTGCGTTTCAAAGAACACCCAGCTAAACATACCCAGCGGTGAAATACTAAGCTGGGTGAGAATTTAATTTTCTTAAAAAAATACTAAATATAGAAACAAAATGCAAAAAAAGTTTATAAAGAAGTTAACGCGAGAGAATGAACTAGCTACAAGGCCATATATGCCGCATCTAACAACTCCGCCTACCACCCCATATAGATATTTGTGATATATATATATATATATATATATATATATATATATATATATATATATATATA
>NW_024016213.1:0-2046 GCF_000499745.2 Eimeria mitis | reverse complement strand
TAAATAGTAGACTCGGCACACAAGGACCGTAGCTGATATCAGACAGGAACAGAGGCCGACACAGTGCGGCATGAGTCAGCCGCATCCAGTGGATGGCGGCCCAAGCGGCCCTGCAGAGGCTAGGGGGGTGTCCCCGGGGGAAGAATGAGTTCTTTGATTTCGAAAGACGTTGAAAGGACCCTTTATTCTAACTGAGTTTTGGCTTAATGTTTCCGGATACGAACCAACCTTTGCTGTAAGGCACATAATCTGACTAGGGTTAATCCCGGTTGACCCGCGGAGGTCATTACACCATGCAGAGCCTCAGGGTACTACTCGGCGGCAGGGGCCCCCCAGGAGTTCAACACTGCAAAGCTGAGGTTTCTTTATCCGTTAGTTGTGGCTTGCAGTTACTAATGTAGTTGCTAATGTAGTTTTTAATGTATTTGTCAAATGGATTTATGGCCTAGGGTTTAGGGTTTAGGGTGTAGGTTTCCTTCTTCTCGCTGCTGAGGGGGAACGACCCGCGTCGAGACAGCAGCAGAAACACAAATGCAGAGAGTAGCCTCTCTCGCTCTCACCAGAAGAATACTGATGCAATTGCAACTGCTTCAGAAAGAGGAATCCCAGGGGCAGCAGTAATCCTAGCAGCGGCAGCAGCATGCGCAGCAGCAACAGCATCGACTGGTGCCAGTAGCAACAGCAGCAAGGGCCGCCGCAGCGTCATCATGCTTCTGCATCCGCAGAGCAGCAGCTGCAGTAGAGGAGACGAAACTGCCGCTGCAGCCGCCTCTGCTGCTGCTGCTGCTGCTGCTGCCGCCGCTGACCCCCCTTCACAGCCGGGAGGCTTCCTGCCCCGGGTTGCTGTTGCAGCAACAGCTGGAGACCAGTGGCTTCTGCTTGAGAGCAGCAGCAGCAACAGCAGCGGCAGCAGCAGTGAGGACGACTGCAGCAGCATAGACAGTGATGGCGTCGTAGTAGCGAGAAACAGGAGCAACAGGAGCAGCAGCAACACCATACTTAACGCATTCCGGCCCACGCACACCTATAGATGGAGGCGCATCAGCCTCTCCCCAGCAGCAGAAGCAGCAGATAAACAAGGAGAAAGTGACCCTTCAGCAGCAGCAGAAGCTGCTGCAGCTGCAGCTGCAACAGCAGCAGTGCCAGCCGAAACAGCAGCAACAGGAACAGCAGGAGCAGCAGAAGCAACGGGAGTAGCAGCAGCAGCAGCAGATGAAGCTGTAGCCCGTCTTGCTGCCTCTGTCAGGAACAATCCATCTGTGTTGCTGCAGCGTGAATGCTTCGGCGATTACTTGCTGCTGCTGCAGCAGCAGCAACAGCAATGGCTGCAACGAATCTGCACCTGCTGCCACGGTGGCAGAGAACCGCAGCTGCACAAACTCCTGCTGCTGCTGCGGAATGCCTTTGCCTTCACTTTCTTGAGGGAAGCAGCAGCAGCAACAGCAGCAGCAGCGGCGACAGGGACAGCAGCAGCAACAGCAGCAACAGAAGCAACAGCAGCAGCGACAGAACCAGCAACAGCAACAACAGCATTCACCGCCCCAGGTGCTGAACCATCAGATACAGAGAAGGAAGCAGCAGCAGCAGCGGCTGCTGCTGCTGCTGCTGCTGCTTCTAATGGTCAGGCCCCTCCTCACGGATTTCTTATAGAATGCGGGCCAGGCAAGCCGAGGAGTCTGCTGCTGCTGCTGCTACTGTTGTTGCTGCTAGTGCTGCTGCCGCGAGTGATGCTGCTGCAGTTGCTGTTGCTTGCGCTGTTACTGCTGCCCCTGCGGAAGTTGCAGCTACCACTACCGCTGATGCGGTTTCTTCTTTGCTGCTTCTGGTGCTGCTGTTGCTGCTGCTGCTGCTCCTGTGTGTGCTGTTGTTGTCTCGCCTGGTCTGATTGCTGCAGGAGAAGAAGCTCAAACCTCCCTTAGGGTTTAGGGTTTAGGGTTTAGGGTTTAGGGTTTGCGGTTCAGGTCAAGGCGCTCGGCACTTCTGCCGCGCTGTGGCCTCCCACGCGCCTTGGCTGCCTCGCACAACCACCTCAGCAGCAGCAGCAGC
>NW_024016212.1:0-2047 GCF_000499745.2 Eimeria mitis | reverse complement strand
TAGTACAAAATGATTTTGTACCAATGAAGCCCTGAAGAATGAAACCGTGCGCCGGCGCTTCTTCACGGTTTCCGCGGTGCAAATTCACTCCTTACTGCCACAACGAGGGTAGCCGAAACTTCTCCTGCCCATGCGCCGCCGCTTCGTCACGATTTCATGGGTCGACGTTCACCTCTTGTCTGCTGCCACGCACCCGATACCACAGCACGCAATTGTAACGTTGCCGAGAAGAAGAATCGGCCTTGCGCGATTTCGACCCCGCGCCCGCATGGCGACCTGATCAGCGTTCCAAAGCCTCACACCATCCTCAAACCGACTGGCGTACGTACTGTACAAATCAGAAGGATCACGAGTAACCACACTACTGCTCTATAGATGTGTTCACGAACTGCATTCACCTTACGTTATTTCGAGAGCATCGCCAATACTTCTACATTATGTATGCATACTGGGACATGCAGCACGATGCCAATTCGCGGCGATTGCTTGTATTCTGGGCGTTCATCGCTAACCTCCGCCCCAAACTCTCAACACAGTTCAAATCGCCACTGCTTATGAATAACACGTCGGAGCGGCAGCCGTACGTACGTTCTGTGCGACACCAGCTGTACTGCCACAAACGACACACCGTAAACACAGCTAACACAACGCAGCGATGGTCACTCCTGCAGGCCCTGTAGACGAGGAAAGAGCGAACTTGTTGCATGGGCTGAATCGCTTCTTGCTGAAAGACCAACGAGAATCAGATGTTTACAAGATTCCGAAGATGTGCAACGTGCCGTGGGTATGTTCCCTGTGTGTTCGCATACAATGAGTATGGAAAGGTTCTACGAACCCCTTGCCGCAAGCTGGTTAGCGCGAAAGAAAAACGAGTGACTCATTCATAACTCACTCATACCCCAAACCCAAGATAAACTAGCTAGTCTCGCCAGACCAGAAGCATCCGCAAGTTGCCCCTTCTTCTGTACAGGGATGATCGCAAACTATGTTGGCCGCTGCGCCGGCCGCGATTTCTCCTCGTAACTACAGAGCATCCGTCATGCTACATAGCTGGGCTGAGTGCCAATGTAGCTGAACGTTTGAGGCAAAGCATCGCGCAATCGGCACGGCGCCGATACGTCCTCATTAATTCAGTGTAATGCTCCGTAATGCCAAAGTCTCCCGTAGATCCACGCTGCAACGCCAAAACAGCGTACTCTCGTAGATGCGAAAGAATAGCACAACTAACTCAAAATCAGTTCCCACTTTTTGTCATACTCCATGCATCTGCGTACATGCAAAACTACGTCAACGCCTGCATCCATACTATCTGAAATGCGGTGTTTGCTGAATCTGCACCAACCAGCAGGTGCCCTTGTTCCGCCTGCTTGGGGCTTACCAGACATTCTTCCAGCTGCTGATCGTTTCGCATCTCAGCAATTGTAGCATTTTACTACGTACGCCCTGGCCAAAGAAGAAAACGTTCGCAGCCCTGCAAAAGGAAAGCTTCGCTACACTGCGGTTGTAGAGACGTGCACATATTGCGCAGCCTGAGCCCGCATACAATAATTTTAGTTCTCCGTCAAATAGTGGCAAACAGAGTTGAGTCTAACCAGGCTAAGCAGACCAAATGCAACCTTTGCTTGCAACGCTGAGATATACATTTGATACTTCAGACTGATGTCATATGCAGCCTGAAGTATCAAATGTATATCTCATCAGGAACGAGATCAATGAACTCTTGAGGCAGTATGCGTGCAGCGCATACTGCTTCACACACCACAGACAAAACCAGCCTCCTCAGAAGATACTGGCGAGGACCACGATCCAACCCGAATAAGCCAACACTTCTCGCACTCCAACTCAGTAGGGTTGCACGCATAAGCACACGCATCCGCGACCGCTCAGAGACAGTTCAAACCATAGCAGTCACCCTAACCTCCCCACGTAGATGCGCTTGCTAATAAGGGCATACTTGATTAACACAAATGCGCGTGTTTGTAACGCCACAGAAGGCTTCGCCACACAGCGCGAGTAGACCCGCACACAAAATGCATAACCAAACAAC